>NW_028300477.1:0-152117 GCF_049724085.1 Artemia sp. Qi Xiang Cuo
AACAAAAACTCTAAGCTAAGACTCTAAGCTAAAAACTCTAAATTCTTAACTAAAACTAAACTAAACTAGAACTCTAACTGAAACTCAAAGGTAAAACATCAAACTCTTAACTAAAATTAAACTAAACTAGAACTCTAACAAAAACTCTAAGCTAAAACTCTAAGCTAAAACTCTAAACTATTAACTAAAACTAAACTAAACTAGAACTTCAGTAAAAACTCTAAGCTATAAACTCTAAACTCTTAACAAAAACTAAACTAGAACTCTAACTGAAACTCATAGGTAAAAAAATCAAACTCTTAGCTAAAATTACACTAAACTAGAACTCTAACAAAAAAACTCTAAGATAAAATTCTAAAATCTTAACTAAAACTAAACTAAACTAGAACTCAAATTAAAACTCTAAGCTAAGACTCTAAGGTAAAACACCAAACTCTTAACTAAAACTAAACTAAAACTCTAACTGAAACTCAAAGGAAAAAAAATCAAACTCTTAACTAAAATTAAAGTAAACTAGAACTCTAACAAAAAACTCTAATCTAAGACTAATATAAAACTCTAAACTCTAAAATAAAATTAAAATAAACTAGAACTCTAACAAAAACTCTAAGCTACGACTCTAAGCTAAAACTCTAAACTCTTAACTAAAACTAAACTAAACTAGAACTTCATCAAAAACTCTAAGCTAAGACTCTTAGCTAAAAACTCAAAATTCTTAACTAAAACTAAACTAAACTAGAACTCTAACTGAAACTCAAAGGTAAAACATCAAACTCTTAACTAAAATTAAACTAAACTAGAACTCTAACAAGAACTCTAAGCTAAGACTCTAAGCTAAAACTCTAAACTATTAACTAAAACTAAACTAAACTAGAACTTCAATAAAAACTCTAAGCTAAAAACTCTAAACTCTTAACTAAAATTAAAGTAAACTAGAACTATAACAAAAAGCGGCGCATCCCTGCGCGCATCCCTGCGCGCATCCCTGCGGCGCATTCCTGCGGCGCATCCCTGCGGTGCATCCCTGCGGCGCTTCCCCGCCCCGCGGCGCATCCCCCTGCGGCACATCCCCATGCGGCGCATTCCTGGCCCGCGGCGCTTCTTGGGCCCGGGGGACCTTTGAGGACCGGGGGGAGGGCCTCTGGGGTCCGGGGGGCCGTTGGGGGGGCGGGGGGCCCTTTGTGGACCAGAGGTGGGCCTTTGAGGGTCTGTGGTGGGGGTTGGGGGGGGTGGGGCTCTTTGGGTGCTTGGGGGACCTTTGAGTACCGGGGGCTTCCTTCGGGGTTGTGGGGGGGCATCGTAACCCTTTGGGGTTGGGGTAGAGGACCTCACAACACTGTTCAAATGGAACTTGTGTATTATAACGACCACAGAGTTTCACTCTCAAATTCTCTTCTAAAACCTTTCTTAAAATCTTCTTTTAAAATGTCTCTATCTGTTTCGCCAAAATAATCCCATAAAATAGATAAAACGGTTTCACACAAATAATCTATAAACGTAATTTCAGCGTGTTCCTTTTGTTTGGCATCTCTGCGCTAACGCATTTCAAATTTCTAGGAAACCCTTTCCTACGTTAATCTCTTCATCTCATAAATTTTCCTAGCTAAACTATTAGGGTTTCGTTAGAATATCAATTTATCTCTCCGACTTAAAGCTCCGTGAAGCCGTATTTAAAAATAGAATTTCTATCTCTTTAGACTCCCGCATAATTCCAAGATAACAAGTGATGTCATTTATAATTCCTGACACTAAAGATCAATGAAACCCTATTTAAAAATAGAATATTAATTTTTCTCTCTGACCTAAAGAACGTTTATCCCTCAGACCTAAGATTAAAGAAGCCAGAGTGTTTCTTAATTTCCCCTTCGTGAATCAATAATTTTCCCGCCGATTATGTAAATCAATTCCCCTAGCGATTATGTAAATCAAGTTCTCAGGTCAGGTTCGCCTAAAGATCAATGAAGCCTTGTTTGTTTCTTAAATCCCCCTTCGTAAATCAATAATTTCCCCTAGCGATTATGTAAATCAAGTTCTCAGGTTAGGTTAGCCAAACAATCTCATAGCATTCGCGTCGAGCATGTCCATTCTCACTGACAACGAACAGACATAAATCATCCATATAACAGACATGAAAAACATCAAATAAATCGAACAACACACATAACCATCCATGAAAACAGACATAAATGTGAGAAAGTTCCTGTTTTTCAAATTTTCACTGACAAACACCATAAATCATCCATAATTTGATGTGGACATCCGAGAAAAACATCATATAAATCGTACAACACACATAACCATCCATGAAAACAGACATAAATGTGAGAAAATTCCTGTTTTTCCAAGTGAGAAAATTCCTGTTTTTTCATTCTCAGTGAGAAAACCATAAACCACGTGGTTCTATGCCCATATATGGACTCCCGCTCGGAGTCAATAAGGCCTTTCTACTAAAGTTTAAACTTTGCTCTTTATATCTGTAAGTAAAACTTCTTTTTTTCTTCGCTTAATTTCCTGATTTTTGCTCGATAAGTGCAACTTTGTTTGCTTGACAAGTTCAAGATTTTACGCAAATTAAGAGTCTGAGGGTATGTTGTTAGCGCTATCTTGAAGAGTTTACCCACAAATAATACAGTTGTTTTCATGAAACTAATTAAATGACTTTCTTTTCATTAGATTTTATTTCGAACTGCGATTTTTTTTAGTTTTGACTTATAACAGGGGGGTGGAAGAGAGAGTATATGAGCGGGGAGGCTTCAAAACCTCTGGTTAAGGATATTCGACCATCGAAAATAGCATTTTAACAGAGTTTTAGACAATCCTGACACCCCCTACCTACCTCAGTTGGCACCAGGGTTAACTTCATCAGAAGAGTGTTTTTGCAATGTCACGTTAAAGCACTTGCTTGACTAATATCTCTATGCTTAAATAGAATGATTCCAGATTTTCCTACAATAAAAGTTAATAGTCCAAGGTGACAGAAAATGCTTTCCCTTGAAGACCAAATAACAATTAGGACACCAATTAGACAAACTCCATGCTAAAAATTTACTTAAACACCTTTATCTCTATTTTCATACAATCGAAATACAATACGAAAAAGTTACTGAATATTATTTCCACCAGATGACATGTGCAATATAACGAATACTCTAAATAATTCTTTGGAAGCCAGTTTGAGCAGCTCTATACAAGAATGTACCATAAACACATTTATTTGAATTTCACGCAAGCAAAATATAAAAAAGTCAATGAGAATTATTGCCCCGAAGGATAGGTGTGATATAATCAGTATAGCAATGCATCTTCCTTTCCGCTTTCATCTGTCATTTTTTTATGCTAACCGAATCGGTAAATCAGCCGATTCAGATTGGCAAATCGGCAAATCAGTCAAATCAGAACTGAAGTGCCAAGGACGTCAAATCAGAAACAATTTTGTCTTTCTTGAACGGCTACTTTTCAAATGATTAAATTGTGTTTTTTTGTCTAATAAATTTTAATCCAATTAAAAAAAAAATTCAATTCAATTTTGTTTCATACTTTTTGCGAGGCTGTACACTAAAAAGGCTGTTTTTGATATTTGCTCTGCATTGGCTTCAAATCATAGATTTAATAGGACATTTCCCATTAGTCCCTGGATAACCCCTTGTCTTGTTAGACAGCTTTCGCCATTCAAAATCTGCAGTAATATCTGTAATTCTGCGTGTGGAAGGAAGAGTCCCAGCATTACTTTAATTGTTTTTCAGATTGTTGTAAAGATATTCCTAAAACTTGGCAAGTGATATATTCTGTCCCTTAGCCCTTCTTTCAGTTTTTTTTTTCGTCCTTCCATACCCGGTTGCCCATGGTAAACATGTCAGGTGTGAACTGAACGTTCAAGAAAAATACACTTCATATATTACGAATACTGATGGTAAATAACCGCTGCTGCTGCTGCTAGTTCGTCTCCATCGCTATTCAATTGCAGGTCTTACCTAATCACCTTGTATTAAGTCAATTTTTTGGAACCAGTGTCTAATAAAGAAATTAATAGAATTGTTATGGGACTCAAATACTCCTCGTCATAAGGCCCTGATTATATTCCTACTAAGTTAATTAAAATCATATTTCCTTCCATAGTTTTAACGTTAATGATGCTTATTAAGCTCTTTTTCAGTATTGTATTCTCCCGAATACCCTGTAGCGTCCGCGCTTGGGTCATCCATACTATATAAGTGTGGGCTACGAAATTATTCAGCTAACTATAGTCCAACTAACTATCTACCAATATCTCTGTTGTCTGTGTTTCTGTGAGAAGGCGGTCCTATCTTGGCCTAACAATTTTCTTGCTTTTGAAGATTTTTTTATGATTTCTGATTTGGTTTCCATAGAAATCATTCAACCGAGCATGCTTGTGTAATTCTGTTGAACTCTCTTCATTCTGCACCTTTTTTATTCCTGCTGCTTGATTTCTGGATGTTTGTAAAGCCTTTGATTCAAAAACACACAATGTATTTCTCTCAACTTCTTATTTTGGTATAAGAGGTAGTGTTTTTCTTTAGTTTAAGTATTATTTGCCTGGTAAAATAATCTTTATTGATCCACTTCTCTGTTTCACCTTCAAAAGTCGACCATGGTATCCCTCAGGGGCTATTTTGGGGCCGGTAGTGTTTTAATTTATGTAAATTACCTAATTTTCCTAGTTAGAAATGAAAATCCCTTATATTAATGCCGTCTCTGTCGTCCTATATTTTTCTGTACGTATAATTGCATTTTGCTTTCGTTGTATTCTATTGTTTTTTTTTTGCTGATGATAGAACCCTTGCTGTTTCCAGAAAAGCGGAGAATGAGCATCGCACAAAACTAGTGGAACGATTCGAGAGAGTGTTACTTTTGTTAGATACTAACTCTCTTGCCTTAAATATTTCTATATCTAGCTGTTTAGTTTTTCCTAGTATATCTTCGGTTTATCTTCATCTATTTGAAATTCATCTGTCCAAAGGCTGTATTTATAAATTAAAAGACGAACTTGTCCGTTTCTTGGGCATCCTTCTTTATGAAAAGTTACCTTTTAAGTATCTTCAGGGTTTTGTTCAAATGAATTATGCAGAAGCCTGGGTATTCTAAAAAAGCGCAAATATATTTTTCTTGGACAGTTCTGAGAATACTCCTTCACAGTTTAATTCAGTCTTATGTTTCTCATTGCCAAGTTATATGGTTTTCGACTTCTCCTTCTTTTTTCTTAAACAGCTTTCCATCACTTATAATAAAACTGCAAATCTGATCCAGGAAACGGAGTGATTTTCATTGAGATTTCAAGACCTCTTGGGGGTGTCTCCTTTTTCCAAAATCAGCTGATTTTCAGGCTCTTAGCTTTTGATGTATAGCATGAATCTTACTGAATTTTATATATTTAGATTCAGACAGTTCGTGGTAACGAACTGTAAGTAAAGAGCGATGCAGCTCAATAGTAACCGAAACTCTAAAAAATGATACAGAACTTAGGCCTCATAGGAAAGGGTGCGGGCCCCTCCTCCCTGCCTCGCTCTTGCCGATAAAGTTTTTATTGTTTAACAAAAATAAGTGTTGTGTGAAAGTCAAACTACAGCGTAGAGCGAGGCGGGGTGGACGGGACCGTCCCGGTCCTATACGGAATAATTTCTGTTTGTTTTAAGTTTTAACGTAGTTCCTTACTTTCAGTTAAAAAAAAAACTTGTTTTTTTATTTAATTTTTGAACGTTTTTGAATTAATGTAGGTTTTGATTTTGGTTCACTGTGCATGAATAATTAAAACAAAATTTGTATATTGATTTTGCTTTTATTTGGTTCAATGGCTTTCTCGAAACTTGTTTAATTTTATTTAAGAACGTTTTTATTAGTAATAAATGTACGTAACTTACGAATTAACTTACGTAACGAACTTCTATATTCATATATTCTTAATACGTGTATTAGGGGGCTCGGCCCCTAGTCAATAACTCGCTCTTTAAGCTAAAGTTCGAATTTTGTTCAAATTCTTTAAAAATGACCCCTTAATCACAAAGGCCGTTATTTAGAATAAATATATCTTATGAAAGTACTAAAAAATCTTTGGCTTAAAGAGCAAGGTATTGACTAGGGGGTGAACCCAATCATACACATAATATTTTCTGTTCGTTTTAAGTTTTGATGTTACTCCTTATTTTCAGTTGGAAAACTTGTTTCTTTTTATATTTAATTTCTGATCTTTTTTTTAAATAATGCTGGGAAATCCGGCGCCTCCTTCATAGCAATGTCCCTTCCCCCATGAAAACTTCCTTCATGGAAATATCTTCCCAAATAACCAACGACCCACCTATCCCCCTACTACCAGAAAAAAATCCCCCCTGAAAACGTCTGTATACTTCCTAATAACCAATACTATATATCAACATTGGGTAAAGTTCATAGCTTTCAGCCCTCCCCCCGGGGACTTCGGGGTATTAAGTAATCCCAAAGGACATAGTTATCATATTTTCAACCATGCTGAACAAAATGGCTATCTCAAAATTTTGATCAGGTGACTTTGGGAAAAAAATGAGCGTGGGAAGGGGCCTAGTTGCCCTCCATTTTGTTTTGGTCACTTAAAAAGGGCACTAGAACTTTTAATATCCGTTTCAATGAGTCCTCCCGCGATATTCTAGGACCGCTGGGTCGATACGATCACCCCTGGGAAAAAGAAAAACAAACAAAAAAACAAATAAACACGCATCCGTGATGTTTCTTCTGGCAAAAAAATGTAAAATTCCACATTTTTGTAGATAGGAGCTTGAAAACTCTACAGTAGGGTTCTCTGATACGCTGAATATGATGGTGTGATTTTCATTAAGGTTCAATAACTTTTAGGGGGTCTTTCCCCTTTTTTCGAAAATCAGCCTAATTTTCTCAGGCGCGTAACTTTTGATGGGTAGGACTAAACTTGATGAAAGTTATATATTTGAATTCAACATTAAAATCTGATTCTTTTGATGTATTTATTGGTATCAAAAACCCGTTTCCTAGAGTTTCGGTTACCATTGAGCCTGATCGCTCCTTACTTACAGTTCGTTACCACGAACTGTTTGATATTCATTAACTTTAGTGTTACGTATCAAAAGCTACGAGCCTGAGAAAATTTGCCTGATTTTTGAAAAAGGGGGAAACACCTTCCAAAACTCCAGTAATCTTAATGAAAATAACACCTTCAGATTTGGCGTATCCGAGAACCCTGATGTAAAAGTTTCAAGCTTTAATCTATAAAAACGTGGAACTTGTATTTTTGGCCAGAAGAAAATCACGGATGAGTACTAATTTGTTTGTTTGTTTTCCCCAGGGGTGATCTCATAGAAACAATTGTCCTAGAATATCGATAAAGGGCTCATTCGAACGAAAATCAAACTTCTAGTGCCTTCTTTAAGTGACCAAAAAGACCGGTGGGCAATTGGCCCCCTTTTCACTCACCTTTTTCCTAAAATTCATCTGATCAAAACTCTGAGATAGGAATTTAGTTCAATATAGTTGAAAAGCCCAGTAACTATGTCTTTGAGGATAATATAATCCCCACAGCCCAAGGGGAAAGGTTTGTAAGTCAGGAAATTTGCCAGTCAGGAACTACCACAAATCAGGATCCATAAATAAATGAAACCAAAAACGAACAGAAATTACAATAAATAACAGAGTCAAACTCAAAACGAGCAGAAATTAATATGAGTAGAGTTCTAAAACCCAATGGTTTATAAAAGCCAGAATTTAATTTGTACTTTACTGAAAAAAAATCAAATGAATTTACTGACAAAAATAGACATTGACAGTTAAATACACATATGTTGATATTTATTCCTTAAAATCTTAATTAATTTTGATTTCCTAAGGTTATAAAAATAAGAACATTTAAAAGAATTTTTTTCAGCAAAGTATAAATTATATTCTGGCTTTTAGAAACATAGGTTTAAGACCCTACTCATATTAATTTCTGCTCGTTTTGAGTTTGACACTATTATTTATTTTAATTTTTGTTTGTTTTGGGTTTCATTTATTTGTTGATATTGATTTGCGGTAGTTATATGCTTGGTAGATTATTTGATTCTATTTTTATTCATTTTTGGTTTAATAGAGTTTATTACTTTTTTTGAAAAATTTATTTGTGGGAAAAGTGTTTTCAATTAATTTCTCTTCGTTCTATGTTGATATAGTCTTTTTCAGAGAAAAAGGCTGAGGCTCTTCTAAAGTTAAACAACATTCCTATTTATAAAAAACCCTAAATATTCCCTGGGCATAACTTACAGCCCTTGCCCCTATTCTCTGGGTTTTTTTCAACCCCTAAAGCCTTTTTATATGATATTTAGACTATTTCGAATAGAATGGCTATCTCAAAATATCTATTAGATACATTTTGGGACAATACGATGTGTGTGTGTGTGGAGGGGGGATAGCTGCCCTCCGATCACTTTGACTCTTAAACAGAGCACTAGAGCGTCCAATTACCAATCCAATAAACTCACCTCCGCAGTTTACATAACCATGCTTTCTATAAAAACCTTATATGCCCCCAGGGCATAACTTACAACTCTTGTCCTAATGGTTAGGGGATTTGTTATCCTCAAAGACCTAATTTCCAGACCTTTCAAATACGTTGAACAAAATGGCTATCTCTAATTTTGATTGGAAGTTTTTTGGGGAATGATGGGTGTGGGGGTGCATTTGCCCTCTGATCACTAATAAAAAAGGACTAGTCCTCTCAATCTCCAGTCGAATGAGCCCTTTTTGAAGGTTCTACGAGAAAAATTTCTATAAGAACCTATATTCCCCAAGGGTATAACTTACGACCCTTGTCCGAAGGACTAAGGGGGAAGGGTTGTCATTGTCAAAAACATAATTTCCAGATCTTTCAACTACGTTGAACAAAATGGCCATACCAAAATGTTGATCGTAAACGTATGGGGAAATGACGGGTGTGTGTGTGTGCGTGGGGGGGGGTGATTCTCCCTCCAATCACTTTCGACTATTAAAAAGGGCAATAGCTCTCTCAATTTCCAGTTGAATGAGCCCTTATTGAAATTTTTACGCCAACGCTTTCTATAAAAACCTTATATGCCCCCAGGGCATTACATAGAGCCTTAGCCCTGAGGGCTGTGGGGGGAGGGGGTTATCATACTTAAAGACATAATTTCCAGACCCTTCAAATACTTTCAACAAAATGGCTATATCAAAATGTTGATCGGAAGTATTTGGGGAAATGATGGGGGGGAGGAATTCACCCTTCGATCGCTTTTGCCAAAATTTTCAAATTTTGAGTGAAAATTTGATAGGGGAAATGGTGGGCGTGAGAGGGGGTTTAATTGCCCTCCAATCACTTTTGACTATTAAAAAGGGCACTAGCCCTTTCAATTTCCAATCGAATGAGCCCTTTTTGAAGTTTTTACAATAGCTCTTATGGTTGTAAGTTATGTCCCGGGGCATATCTTACAACCTTTGCCCCCACAGCTGTGGGTGGGGCATCCTCAAAGACGTATTTTTCAGAACTTTCGACTAAGTTGAAAAAAAATGGTTATCTGTAAATTTTGATCGGATGTGTTTGGGGAAATGTTGGGCGTAAGAGGGGGGTTATTGCCCTTCAATCACTTTCTATTTTTAAAAAGAGAACTAGCCCTTTCAATTTCTAATTGAATGAGCCCTTTTTGAAGTTTCTACGACAACCCTTTCTATAGAAACCTTATATGCCTACATGGCATAGCTTACAGCCCTTGCAAAACTTACAACCTGAGGGGTGTGGGGGTTTATCATCCTCAAAGACCTAATTCCAGAACTTTCAACTACGTTGAACAAAATGGATATCTCAAAATTTTCGATTGGATGTGTTTGGGGAAATGGTGGGCGTTAGAGGGGTGTTAGTTGTCCTCCAATCACTTTCGACTATTAAAAAGGCCATTATCCTTTTCAATTTCAAATCAAATGAGCCCTTTTTGAATTTTCTACGACAATACTTTATATAAGAACTTTATATAACCCCAATATATAACCTACAACCCTTGCTCTGAGGGCTCTGAGGGGGTTATCATACTCAAAGACCTAATTTCCATAACTTTCAACTACGTTGAACAAAATGGCTATCTCAAAATACTTATTGGATGTGTTTGGGGAAATGGTGAACGTGAGAGGGGGGTTAGTTGTCCTCTAATTCCTTTCAACTATTAGAAAGGGCACTATCCCTTTCAATTTCCAGTCGAATGAGCCCTTTTTTGAAGTTTCTACGACAAAACTTTCTATAAAAACCTTATACACCCCCAGGGCATAGCTTACAGCCAATTTCCCGAGGGCTGTGGGGGGGGGGGTTGTGATCCTCAAAGGCCTAATTTACAGAACTTTCAATTACGTTGAACAAAATGGATATCTAAAAATACTAATTGGATGTGTTTGGGCAAATGGTTGGCGTAAAAGGGGGTTAGTTGCCCTCCATTCACTTTCAACTATTAAAAAGGGTACTATCCCTTCCAATTTCCAGTTGGATGAGCATTTTTTGAAGTTTCTACGACCAAGCTTTCTACAAAAACCTCATATGCTCATGGGCATAACTTGCAACATTTGCCCTGAGGGCTCTGAGGGGGTTATCCTCCACAAAGACCTAATTTCCAGAATTTTCAACTACGATGAACAAAATGGCTATCTCAAAATACTAATTGGATGTGTTTGGGGAAATAGTGGGCATGAGAGGGGGGTTAGTGGCCGTCCAATCACTTTCAACTATTAAAAAACGGCACTGTCCCTTTCAATTTCCACTCGAATGAGCCCTTTTGAAGTTTCTACGACAATGATTTCTATAAAAACCTTATATACCCCCAGGGTATGACTTGCAACTCTTGCCTTGAGGGCTATGGAAGGAATGTCCTCCTCAAAGACATTTTTTCCATATCTTTCAACTACTTTGAACAAAATGGCCATCTCAAAATTTGATTGGATGTATATGGGGAAATAGTGGGCGTGGTAGGGGTGTTATTTTCCTTCCAATCACTTTTGGCTATTGAAAAGGGCACAAGCGCTTCCAATTTCCCATCGAATGAGCCCTTTTCGAAGTTTATACGACAAATCCTTCGATACGAAGTGCCCTGGTCTAAAAGAAATAAATAAATACATAATACACTGTGCCAACATCGTCCTTTACTTAGGCAGCGGTAGGTTCGAACCCTTCCTGATTCGGTTCGAGAATAACCTTCGTTTCGCACCTTCAAAAGACTTGTAAAGTGATTTTGGTTCTGATTGATTTTTGGCCATTGAATGCCCGCCTAGCCTTTGCTGAGTGATCAGATTAAGTTCTTGTAAACTGTTCAAGTATCATGGTCTTTCTTTTTCTCTCTCCCCCTTACTCTCTCCCTCATTCTTTCTTTTTTATGTACTGTTTATGAGTTCGTGCTTAAATTGTACATTTAATTCTATCTTTTGCAAGCAATGGAACCTTTGTGGGTGTATTTGGATTAAATTCAATTGAATTTTTTTTTATGGTTGGGAATATATCTTATGCTAGCCCTTTCAAACAATCCTATTTCATTGTCACTGTCCTTGATGCTTCAAAATATCAGAATTTGTCATTGAGAAAATTGTCTCGTTAATCCTCATTGCATATATTTACTTTCTGCGGACAGGACCAAAAGGTAATAAAACAAATAATTATATACCAAATAATACCAAAACACCAAATATTACCAATATATCAAAACGAACAAACTCCGTGCTAAAATTTACCTAAGCAACTGGTTTGCCATATTCACTCAAAGTAAAAAAAAAGTATGAGTATTATTTTTGCCAGACGAGTTGTCCAATATAATTAAAACTAGTTATATATATTCTTTTTCTTTTTCTCCATCATTTTTTCAAGCTAATTGATTTTGCAAATATGTGACCAAAAGAGAATTAAGAATATTTAAAAAATCTACATACCATAAACTTTCTCGAGAATTCACATTATTACGACATCACATTACTCACATATGTAGCTATTGTTAATATTATCTATAAAGAAAACTAAAAACGCTTTGTCTTCCTTAAATGAAAAATAGGAAATAGTAGATTTCCAGAAGAACTTATATCCATAAGTTTCAGAAACTTACAGCACTTTTAAATCACTCGTTATAGCCGAAAACATAAATTCCCATTTATCTTTTATAGCCCAGAATGCAAAACTTTTGCTGTCGAACTTTCAAAGACACTAGGCGAAAAGTGTTCTTCAATTTAACTTGTGACATTTCTTAAATGGCAAGAATTTATACAAGAAGATAATTGTCTATTCTAAAGTGTAAAAACTTCACCAGTAAAGCAATAAATTTTTGAACTCATCGGGGTTGTAAGATAGTCATATTGGTTTGGTCATTCAACGACCTTTCAGGGATGTCCTAAAAAGAATTAGAATCCGCTGCTACTCCAGTCGGTCTGCGGACAATTCAAGGTAGTACTGTTGTCTCTGAGTGACTTCTAATAATTTATTATGACAAGGCATTTGTTCTATTGCTTTTCCCTTCAGCTTAATTTATATATTGAAAATAAGAAAAAAAACGAAAAATTTTATTGTTCTAAAAAAAATTCGAACTATTTAAAAAATGAAAATTCACCTTTTCAGAAGGCTTGTGATAGTGAACTTTAAGTAAGTAGCGACTCGTGCTAATAAGTGACCTAAGCTAAAAAAAACAAAATGAATAAAAGAATCAGGTTTTATGATGATAAAATAAAACAAAGCAATTTTTCAGCCGAAAGTAAGGAGCAATATGAAAAGCTAAAACAAGCAGAAGTTATTTCGTATGTGAAGGGAGGAGCTGTTTCTTCTTCAATCCCTTTGGTCGTTACGCTAGAGTCTTATATAAGGCAAGCCCAGCACTCGCAGAATCTCTGACAGACCTGCTTTGTAAAATCTGGAATGGGAATTGTGTCCCCCAAGACTTGCGCAATGCCGCTATAATTCCTATCTTCAAAAAAGGGGATAAAAGCAATTTCAAGAACTACCGAGGAATTTCACTTATTGACATAGCCGGGAAGATTTTTTCAAATAGTTATCATAGACCGTTTCAGAATGGAACGAGAGTAAAAACCAGGCTGTGTTCCACCAAGGGGTGGGGTACGTTGATCATATTTTCATTTTGCGAATCCTCCTCTAGTGTAGGTTCAATCACGGACAAGAACCCATTAAAATCTTCCTATAATTCATTGCCACATTGACTCTATACTTCGGCCTATCTTCTGGCAGATAATGCTTGAAGTTGGTGATCCAACTAAATAGATCAACCCGTTCAAAGCTTATTATGAAGATACGAAAAGTAATATCCGAGTATATGTTTAACTGATAGAACTCTTTGAAATAGAGTATGGTGTTTGCCAGGGCTGTCCAGCGTCCCCAAATCTTATCAATTTTGTAGTACATTTGATTATGAAGAAATTTTTGATAAAAGAAGAGGGCGTGGCATTTGCAGCCAAAGAATGCGTTGCTGACCTCAAATATGCTGATGATGGTACCCTTCTATCTAACTCAGCCTTAAATTGAAATAAAAGGAGGACCTTGAGCCATGGGGAGGCTTCCGTAGGCATGGTAGGAGATGGGACAGAGACTGGCTGAAGATTGTAAAGTTCTGTTCCAAATTTTTCATACAAGATAGAAAAAGTTATACGTTGATTGTGAGTTTTCGACATGAAGATAAGGAACTCTACTTTAACTATGAGTTTTCTCAAAGAAGTGCCATATGTTCAAGTAGTCTTCTGAATTTTATTAAAGAAGAGGAAAAAGTTAACTCAATTCTGAATTTTACCAAAGAAAATTAAAAAACCTTCCACTTCAGTTTTTAATTTCTCAAAGCCATAAAAAATTTAAAGTTCAGTTCTAAATTTTTCTATAGAAGATGGGAAAAGTTACACTATAAGTGCGAATATTTTCCAGTGAAGATAAAAAGTTTCACTTTAATTCTAATTTTCTTAAATTCAGTTCCGATTTTTTTCAAAGAGATGAAAAATTTAAAATTCTGTTCCAAATTTTTCATAGAAGATAGAAAAAGTTATACATTGATTGTGAATATTCGACATGAAGATAAGGAGCACCACTTTAATTCTGAGTTTTCTCGAAGAAGTGCAAAATGTTCAAGTTCTCTTCCGAATTTTCTTAAAGAAGAGAAAAAAGATAGCTCAATTCTGGATTTTACCAATGAAAATGAAAAAAGCTTCCACTTCAGTTCTTAATTTCTCAAAGACATAAAAAATTTAAAGTTCAGTTCTAAATTTTTCCGTAGAAGATAGGAAAAGTTATACTATGATTGTGATTATTTTTCAGTGAAGATAAAAAGTTTTACTTTAATTCTAAATTTTCTTAAATACAGTTCCGATTTTTCTCAAAGAGATGAAAAAATTTAAAGTTCTGTTCCAAGTTTTTCATAGAAGATAGAAGAAGTTATACATTGATCGTGAATATTCACCATGAAGATAAAAATGTCCACTTTAATTATAAATTTTCTCAATGAAGTGCAAAATGTTCAAGTTCTCTTCTAATTTTTCAAAGAAAATAAAAAGGTTCCACTTCAGTTCTGGTTTTTTCTCAAAGAGAAGAAAAATTTAAAATTCTATTCTAATTTAAATTAAGTTTTAGCTCCGTTGTCGTATGGATTTACCCCTCAAATTTTTAAATTAGAAAATGAGTGACTCGTTCTATTATTAAAGACAATCGTTCAAACTCGTTCATCTAATCTCCAAAACAATAGGTTAGGTTAGGTATAAATAAATATTAATAAATAAATAGAAACATTTCTACATGTTTAAGTTAGGTTAGGTTAGGTTAACTTATCATGAGGTTAGGTTAACATATCTACGTACGCGCGCGTACGTAGGCTAACCTAGCCTAACCTAACTTAACCTAACCTAACTTATTGCCTGTCTCTCACCTAACCTAACCTAACCTAAGTGAAGCGTACGTAGGCTAACCTAACTTAACTTAACCTAATCTAACCTAACTTAATCTAGCCTAACCTAACCTAACCATACTCGCCGGAAAAGGTTAGGTTAACTAATCATGAGCGCTCATGATAAGTTAACCTAACCTAACCTAACTTAAACATGTAGAAACGTTTCTATTTATTTATTAATATTTATTTATACCTAACCTAACCTATTGTTTTGGAGATTAGATGAACGAGTTTGAACGATTGTCCTTAATAATAGAACGAGTCACTCATTTTCTAATTTAAAAATTTGAGGGGTAAGTCCATAAGACAAAGGAGCTAAAATTTAATTTAAAATTAGAATAGAACTTTAAATTTTTCATCTCTTTGAGAAAAAAACAGAACTGAAGTGGAACCTTTTTATTTTCTTGGAAAAATTAGAAGAGAACTTGACCATTTTGCACTTCATTGAGAAAATTTGGAATTAAAGTGGAAATTTTTATCTTCATGGTGAATATTCACGATAAATATATAACTTCTTCTATCTTCTATGAAAAACATGGCACAGAACTTAAAATTTTTTCATCTCTTTGAGAAAAATCGGAACTGTATTTAAGAAAATTTAGAATTAAAGTGAAACTTTTTATCCTCATTGAAAAATAATCAAAATCATAGTATAGCTTTTCCTATCTTTTATGGTAAAATTTAGAATAGAACTTTAAATTATTTATATCTTTGAGAGATTAATAAATGAAGAGGAAGCTTTTTTCATTTTCATTGGTAAAATTCAGAATTTAGCTAACTTTTTCTCTTCTTTAAGAAAATTCAGAAGAGAACTTGAACATTTTGCACTTCTTCGAGAAAACTCAGAATTAAAGTGGTGCTCCTTATCTTCATGTCGAATATTCACAATCAATGTATAACTTTTTCTCTCTTCTATGAAAAATTTGGAACAGAACTTTAAATTTTTCATCTCTTTGCAAAAAATCGGAACTGAATTTAAGAAAATTAGAATTAAAGTGAAACTTTTTATCTTCACTGGAAAATAATCACAATCATAGTGTAACTTTTCCTATCTTCTATAGAAAAATTTAGAACTGAACTTTAAATTTTTTATGTCTTTGAGAAATTAAGAACTGAAGTGGAAGGTTTTTTCATTTTCTTTGGTAAAATTCAGAATTGAGCTAACTTTTTTCTCTTCGTTACTAAAATTCAGAAGAGAACTTGAACATTTTGCACTTCTTCGAGAAAACTCAGGATTAAAGTGGAGTTCCTTATCTTCATGTAGAATATTCACAATCAATGTATAACTTTTTCTATCTTCTATGAAAAATTTGGAACAGAACTTTAAATTTTTCATCTCTTTGAGAAAAATCAGAGCTGAATTTAAGAAAATTATAAATAAAGTGAAACTTTTGATCTTCATGGAAAATAATCACAATCATAGTATTACTTTTTCTATCTTCCATCTAAAAATTTAGAATAGAACTTTAAATTTCTTTATTTCTTTGGGGAACTTAAAACTGACGTGGAAGCTTTTTATTTTCTCTGGAGAAATTAGAATTGAATTGTGTTCTTTGGTAAAATTCAGAAGAGAACTTGAACTTTTCTTCACTTTATTGAGAAAATTTTAAATTGAACTAGAACTTTTTATCTTCCGGGAAAATATTCACAAGTATGTTATTACTTTATCTATCTTCCACCGAAAAATTTAGAATTGAACTTTAAATTTCTTTATGTCTTTGTGAAATAAAGAACTGAAGTGGAAGATTTTTATTTTCTCTGGAGAAATTGAAATTGAATTGTGTTCTTTGGTAAAATTCAGAAGAGAACTTGAACTTTTCTTCACTTCGTTGAGAAAATTTTAAATTGAACTAGAACTTTTTATCTTCCGGGAAAATATTCACAAGTATAGTATTACTTTTTCTATCCTCCATCGAAAAATTTAGAATTGAACTTTAAATTTCTTTATGTCTTTGTTAAATAAAGAACTAAAGTGGAAGATTTTTATTTTCTCTGGAGAAATTGAAATTGAATTGTGTTCTTTGGTAAAATTCAGAAGAGAACTTGAACTTTTTTATCTTCTATGAAAAATTTGGAACAGTATTTTAAATTTTTCATCCCTTCGAGACAGATCTGAACTGAAGTGGAAAATTTTTTTATATTATTTTGAAAAATAGAAATGATCAATAACTTATTTCTTTTTCATAGAGAAAATTCAGAAGAGAACTTGAACTTTTCTTCACTTCGTTGAGAAAATTTAAAATTGAACTAGAACTTTTTATCTTCAGTGAAAATATTCACAAGTATGATATTGCTTTTTCTATGTTCCACCGAAAAATTTAGAATTGAACTTTAAATTTCTTTATTTCTTTGTGAAATATAGAACTTAAGTGGAGGATTTTTGTTTTCTCTGTTGAAATTAGAATTGAATTGTGTTCTTTGGCAAAATTCAGAAGAGAACTTGAACTTTTTTATCTTCTATGAAAAATTTGGAACATTATTAATTTTTTCATCTCTTTGAGAAAAATCTGAACTGAAGTGGAAACTTTTTATATTATTTTAGGGAAATAGAATTGATCAATAACTTATTTCATTTTCATTGAGAAAATTCAGAATCAAAGTTGAACTTTTTTTCTTTCGGTAAAATATTTGGAACAGAACTTTAAATTTTTTCATCTCTTTGAGAAAAGTCGGAACTGAATTTAATAAAACTTAGAATTAAAGCGAAACTTTTTATCTTCATAGAAAATAATCCCAATAATAGTATAACTTTTCTTATCTTCTATGAAAAGATTTGGAAGTGAACTTTAAATTTTTTATGTATGGGTGAACTTCAAACAGAAGTTGAAGTTTTTTATTTTCTCTGTAATAGTTGGATTTTAATTATGTTCTTTGCTAAAATTCAGAAGAGAATATATACTTTTCTATTTTCTAAGAAAAATTTGGAACAGTATTTTAAATTTGTTCATCTCTTTGAGAAAAATCTGAACTGAAGTGGAAACTTTTTATATTATTTTGGGGAAATAGAATTGATCAATAACTTATCTCATTTTCATTGAGAAAATTCAGAATCGAAGTTGAACTTTTCTTCTTCTGGGAAAATATTTGGAACAGAACTTTAAATTTGACTCTTTTGAGAAAAGTCGGAATTGAATTTAAGAAAATTTAGAATTAAAGTGAAACTTTTTATCTTCATGGAAAATAATCACAATCATAGTATAACTTTTCCTATCTTCTACGGAAAAATTTAGAAGTGAACTTTAAATTTTTTATGTCTTGGTGAACTTAAAACTGACGTGGAAACTTTTTATTTTCTCTGGAGAAATTAGAATTGAATTGTGTTCTTTGGTAAAATTCAGAAGAGAACTTGAACTTTTCTATCTTCTATGAAAAATTGAGCCTGCTAGTAGTATCTTTATCTCTAAAATTCTTTTTCTTACATATCTGACCTTTTTAATTGATATTCTGAACGTTTGACGTTCTAGCATACCCTAAAAATAATGAACACTTAACAAAATAATGCTCAAGATATTTTTAATGAAATAACGACATGTAGAATATTAATATAAAAATATGTTAAATACATTATTATACATTATTAGTACACTTGCACTTCACTTTCCGTCAATTCATCTGATATTGTCTGCTAATGTCCTTTTTATTCTACCTGCGATTTCACTGTCTATTGTCACATTATTTTTACATAGATAGCAGTTTTGGCACATTGACAAGATATGATTAATGACATTAGTGCAGGAGTATGCTTGTCTTCTTCTTGTTCTCTTTAAAATGCTAATACCGGAAAGATGATGATAGGATGTATCAACAGGTAGCATGTTACCGGAAGCACTAGCAAGGAGTTGTCCCCGATTATCGACAATTATTTTTAAGTTTGCATTCTCTTTGAGCACTAATTTCTCTGGTAATGTTACTCTCGCATATCCACCGTTTACACGATTGAAATTCTTGGGTACTCTAAAGAAATCTAACTTCTCGCTGTCATGACAACGCATGCATACATTTCCAATAGTGTTACCACTTGCACTCGTTTCATAGTTCAGGTATTTCTCCTTGTCAGCATTCAACACGACGATGATTTTATCATATGTACATACTTTCGTCGAATAATTCATCTTCACTTTTTTACAGATATGAATTGTGTGTTTATCCTTCCACTGCGTAAAAAATACTGATTTAATGCATGCAATAAACTAGGTAGTGTCGATAACCTGTCATAGAGTACCAGTGGGAAAGCCGCGTCGTGTCTATGAACAAGCACAGAGTACGATTGGTAGAGCCGTAAGCATATTTCATGTCATTTTAAGATACGTAAACAAGTTAAAAAAATACCATTTTAAAAAATTTCAAAAATTATTTTAAAAAAATGGGGAGGGGGGGGTTCGGGGGGTCTTTGGGGGCTCGAGGGGCATTAGGGGGACCGGGGGCCTTTGGGGTTGGGGTAGAGGACCTCACAACACTGCTCAAATACAACTTGTGTATTATAACGACCACCCTCAAATTCTCTTCTAAAACATCTTCTAAAATCATCTTTTAAAATGTCTCTAACTGTTTCGCCAAAATAATTCCCTAAAATGTCTAAAACGGTTTCGCCCAAATAATCCCTAAACGTAATTTCAGCGAGTTCCTTTTGTTTTTGGCATCCCATGTGCTTTCACATTTGAAACTACTAAGAAACCCTTTCGCGCGCTAATCACTTCATCGCTAAGATCAAAACATTCACCCGGAAACAATTCTCTTGGTAGAACTCCAAAGACATTAATAGACATTCGCTCGAAAACAATTCTCTTTGGAAACAACAAATTAATTCCCCTTTCGTGAATCAATAATTTTCCTTAGAAACAACAAATTAATTCCCCTTTCTTATCAAATCAATCAACCATGACTTCATCTGTCAAGTGTGATCTAAACTTTGCCCCGGAAACAATTCTGGTCGAACTCCAAAGATATTAATAAACTTCCTGAAACAATTCTCCTTGGAAAAAGAGGTCATTGACACACTTTTATTACGCAATCAATTTCTCAGAAATCCATCTCCCCTAGGGACTCTATACCTATATTTGGTGTAGGGTCACGAGTAGCACCTCCCTTTCTACTTTCGTAATTGTTTGAATAATCTCCTCCGTGAGGCGAAACAAAAATATGTATAAAGTTTAAGGATTTTAAAGGTAACCCGTTGAAAACTTGGCAAATAATCCGTAATATTATAGGTCAGTGGTCTAATATTTTACAAACTGAAGTGATTGTTAATGAGGTTATAATTACAGATGGTACTGGGATATGTAATGAGTTTTTAAATCATTTTTGTTCAATAGGCCTACAAATAGCCGAGATGGTTTCCTCGTCTCCAGATGACCCACCCTTTGAATCTACTCTACCATCTCCTGCAAATGTATCACTACATCTAAAGATGATTACATTAGATGAGTTAAGGGATTATCTATAGTATGAAAAATAGTTCGTCCGGTAGTGACCTAGTGAGCCTAAAAATTCTAAAATGCATTTTCCCTTGTATATCTGGTGTTTTGACATCACTGATTAATGATTGCTTCCGTCAAGGAAGGTTTCCAGATTGTTTAAAAAATGCAAGTGACACCGGTTTATAAAGGTGGTGATAGAAATGATTTGGGTAATTATCGCCCAATATCAGTCTTGCCAGTTATTTCTCGTCTTATTGAAAAATGTTTTAGTAATCGGTTGACCTATTTTTTAGAGAAGTTTAAATTGTTGAATAATGATCAGTTCGGTTTCAGAAAAGATAGGAAGACAGAAGATGCATTGATGTTTTTGACTAGTATAATTAACATAGCTTTAGATGAAGGATTTAAGGTTGGTGCAGTGTTTCTAGACCTACAGAAGGCTTTTGATACAGTTGAACATGGCCTACTCCTGGAAAATTGCGAGGTCTATGGGATCCGAGGTAAATCTCTTGACCTTATATGGAGTTACCTTAGTAGCCGGTCCCAGTTTGTAGAGATGACTTGTATACAATCAGGCCCCCGCTCAGTGACTAGTGGTGTCCCGCAGGGGTCAGTTCTTGGTTAATGATATGCCTAATTGTATCCCAAGTTGTTGTTTTAATGTTAGTGATATAGCCAAAAATCCCAAGAATGAGACGGTATCATTATTTTCGGATGACACAGTTGCTGTTAGTACCACGAAGACAGAAGAATTACTTCAGACATCGATGAAAGATGCTACTGAAAGGTTATATTTCTGGTTGAGGGTAAATAGACTAATCTGGGTAAGACTAATTTTGTTATTTTTTCCCGTTCACCAGATTTTTATCCATGGATTCAGGATATTGTAACAACACAGTATGGAGCTTTAAAGCGGGTGTGTTCTTATAAGTACCTGGGGGTTTATATTGATGAAGTTTTATCACTCAAGCGCCATGTACATTATGTTTGTAAAACTGTGTCTCGTACCCTGGGTATAATGAGAAAACTTAAGCTGTTTTTTCCTCCTTTCGTTATGCGCCTTCTTTATTATTCCCTTATCCATCCATATATATTGTATTGTAGTAGCGTTTGGCTTGGAACATTTCTTCTATTGCTCGGCCAATACGAGTTCTACAAAACAACGCTGCTCGGCTGTTAGATGGCCTACAACCCCGGGATTCGGTACGAAACGTGTATGAGCGTGTAAAGATACTGCCAGCTTCCGGATTACGGGAGTTGTATAAACTTCTATTCATTTTTAGGATTCAGAGGGGTATAAACCTCCCGTGTTTTGATAGCTTGGCTAACCTGAGATCTTCTGTCCATGATTATGATACTAGGTCATCTGCAGAGATTAATATTCCACTGGTAGTTTCGGCCCGATCGATGTTTTCTTTGCTTCACAGGGGGATCAGAAGTTGGAACCATCTTGATTAAAATATAAAAATATAAGTGATATTTCTTCGTTTAAGATAGTAATTAAAAGGATGCTTTTTAGTATGTATGAATTTTAGGGTTTTTTTTTTTTTTTTTTTTTTTTTTTTTTTTTTTTAATTTAATAATGATATTGGTAAATTTTTATGGCTCCTGGGTGGATGATTATGAATTTGATAGCAAATTTAATGAAAATGTTAAGGT
Organism: Artemia sp. Qi Xiang Cuo; assembly: GCF_049724085.1. NCBI lineage: Eukaryota > Metazoa > Arthropoda > Branchiopoda > Anostraca > Artemiidae > Artemia > Artemia sp. Qi Xiang Cuo. The sequence continues at coordinate 21,974 of NW_028300477.1, forward strand.
GTTTGCGGTAGTGTTTGGGGACTGTGATATAGATAGATTATTATTTTTTCCGTTTTTTTTATTATTTTGTTATGTTAGTGTATTTTGGCCACCCCCTTGGACAAGTTTTTACTTCTTGGGGTGGCCGCTAAACTTATGTTAAATTGTTTGTTGGTTTAGAATAAATCTATCTCTCTCTAAAAAATACTAATTGGATGTGTTTGGGCAAATGGTTGGCGTAAAAGGGGGTTAGTTGCCCTCCATTCACTTTCAACTATTAAAAAGGGTACTATCCTTTCAATTTCCAGTTGGATGAGCTTTTTTTGAAGTTTCTACGACAAAGCTTTCTACAAAAACCTCAAATGCCCAAGGGAATAACTTGCAACATTTGCCCTGAGGGCTCTGAGGGGGTTATCCTCCTCAAAGACCTAATTTCCAGAATTTTCAACTACGTTGAACAAAATGGCTATCTTAAAATACTCATTGGATGTGTTTGGGGAAATGGTGGGCGTGAGAGGGGGGTTAGTTGCCCTCCTATCACTTTCGACTATTAAATATGGCACTGTCCCTTTCAATTTCCAATTGAATGAGCCCTTTTGAAGTTTCTACGACAAAGATTTCTATAAAAACCTTATATACCCCCAGGGCATAACTTGCAACTCTTGCCTTGAGGGCTGTGGAAGGAATGTCCTCCTCAAAGACATTTTTTCCATATCTTTCAACTACTTTGAACAAAATGGCCATCTCAAAATTTGATTGGATGTATATGGGGAAATATTGGGCGTGGTAGGGGTGTTATTTGCCTTCCAATCACTTTTGGCTATTGAAAAGGGCACAAGCGCTTCCAATTTCCCATCGAATGAGCCCTTTTCGAAGTTTATACAACAAATCCTTCGATACGAAGTGCCCTGGTCTAAAAGAAAGATATAAATACATAATACACTGTACCAACATCGTCCTTTACTTAGGCAGCGGTAGGTTCGAACCCTTCCTGGTTCGGTTCGAGAATGACCTTCGTTTCGCACCTTCAAAATACTTGTAAAGTGATTTTGGTTCTGATTGATTTTTGGCCATTGAATGCCCGCCTAGCCTTTGCTGAGTGATCAGATTAAGTTCTTGTAAACTGTTCAAGTATCATGGTCTTTCTTTTTCTCTCTCCCCTTACTCTCTCCCTCATTCTTTCTTTTTTATTTACTGTTTATGAGTTCGTGCTTAAATTGTACATTTAATTCTATCTTTTGCAAGCAATGGAACCTTTGTGGGTGTATTTGGATTAAATTCAATTGAATTTTTTTATGGTTGGGAATATATCTTATGCTAGCCCTTTCAAACAATCCTATTTCATTGTCACTGTCCTTGATGCTTCAAAATATCAGAATTTGTCATTGAGAAAGTTGTCTCGTTAATCCTCATTGCATATATTTACTTTCTGCGGACAGGACCAAAAGGTAATAAAACAAATAATTATATACCAAATAATACCAAAACACCAAATATTACCAATATTTCAAAACAAGCAAACTCCGTGCTAAAATTTACCTAAGCAACTGGTTTGCCATATTCACTCAAAGTAAAAAAAAGTATGAGTATTATTTCTGCCAGACGAGTTGTCCAATATAATTAAAACTAGTTATATATATATTCTTTTTCTTTTTCTCCATCGTTTTTTCAAGCTAATTGATTTTACAAATATGTGACCAAAAGAGAATTAAGAATATTTAAAAAATCTACATACCATAAACTTTCTCGAGAATTCACATTATTACGACATCACATTACTCGCATATGTAGCTATTGTTAATATTATCTATAAAGAAAACTAAAAAACGCTTTGTCTTCCTTAAATGAAAAATGGGAAATAGTAAATTTCCAGAAGAACTTATATCCATAAGTTTCAGAAACTTACAGCACTTTTAAATCACTCGTTATATCCGAAAACATAAATTCCCATTTATCTTTTATAGCCCAGAATGCAAAACTTTTGCTGTCGAACTTTCAAAGACACTTTGCGAAAAGTGTTCTTCAATTTAACTTGTGACATTTCTCAAATGGCAAGAATTTATACAAGAAGATAATTGTCTATTCTAAAGTGTAAAAACTTCACCAGTAAAGCAATAAATTTTTGAACTCATCGGGGTTGTAAGATAGTCATATCGGTTTGGTCATTCAACGACCTTTCAGGGATGTCCTAAAAAGAATTAGAATCCACTGCTACTCCAGTCGGTCTGCGGACAATTCAAGGTATTATTGTTGTCTCTGAGTGACTTCTTATAATTTATTATGACAAGGCATTTGTTCTATTGCTTTTCCCTTCAGCCTAATTTATATATTGAAAATAAGAAAAAAAAACGAAAAATTTTATTGTTCTAAAAAAAATTCGAACTACTTAAAAAATGAAAATTTACCTTTTCAGAAGGCTTGTGATAGCGAATTTTAAGTAAATAGCGACTCGTGCTAATAAATGAAAAAAAAAGTGAATAAAAGAATCAGGTTTTATGATGATAAAATAAAACAAAGCAATTTTTTCAGCCGAAAGTAAGGAGCAATATAAAAAGCTAAAACCAGCAGAAGTTATTTCGTACGTGAGGGGAGGAGCTGTTTCTTCTTCAATCCCTTTGGTCTTTACGCTAGAGTTTTATGGTTTTATTTTAACTTCTTATTGTGTTTAACGGTAGAGCTAAGACCAAAAGTCAAACTTTAGCCAGTTCATTACTGGGGACTCTAATGCACGGAATGGCCCTCGGATCGACTCCTCTGAGCATGCTGGCATTGGACCGTATGGCCGAGGAGAAATATACTTCAACGGTACACGGCTGCTATTGCTGGCTATGAAACACCATCTGTGATTATCAAATTATTTTTTCAGCACAAGAACGCCTACTCATTTACGTGGATATCAAAAGATTGGCAGTATTCTTGCTCAACTTGAGCTTATGTTGACGCTTCAGAGAGGAAAGTCGTACGTAGTCAACGGCAGAGTGTTAAGAGGAATTGACACAAGCCCAAAGAATGGCTCAGATCATTCCCTCTTAGTAGCAATAGTAAAACTAAAACTCTCTCATCTGAGGAAATCCAGACTGCCCTTCCTAAAGATTTGAAACGAATTTCTAGAAGTACAAGCTGAGTTTGACCTTCAATTAAAAACCCCTTTCTGGCTTTGAAACAACTGGAACATGAATCTGATACGCCAGCAAAGGAAACCATAGAGAAGTCCTGGCAGCCAATAAAACAAGACATTTGTTATAGGAAAGACAACACAAGGCACCAAGAAAGGCTGCACCAACGAAACACTCGCTGCTCTGGAGGACAAAAAAAAACCAACAGGACAGCATTCAGAGAATTGCATAAGAAAGCCCCAAAAAGTTGGATTGGAGGAAAGACCATTTCAAAGACCTGTTAAATAGAACAGGACAGACTAAGACCCAAGTATTGGCCAAAATCCCTCATCCAATGCCACTGCCACCAGGATACCAGTAGGCTACACATGTGATATATCACTGCCATCAATAAAATAAGTCAGCAAAGAATCCAAATCCTTAAAAATCCACAAATCCCCAGGCGAGGACTCCCTGCCTGCAAAAATTTATAAGGCAAGCCCAGCACTCGCAGAATCTCTGACAGACCTGTTTTGTAAAATCTGGAATGGGAATTGTATCCCCCAAGACTTGCGCAACGCCGCTATAATTTCTATCTTCAAAAAAGGGGATACAAGCAATTTCAAGAATTACCGAGGAATTTCACTTATTGACATACCCGGGAAGATTTTTTTAAATAGTTATCATAGATCGTTTCAGAATGGAACGAGAGCAAGAACCAGGCTGTGTTCCACCCAGGGGTGGGGTGCGTTGATCATATTTTCATTTTGCGAATCCTCCTCTATTGTAGATTCAATCACGGACAAGAACCCATAAAATCTTCCTACAATTCATTGCCACATTGACTCTATACTTCGGCCTATCTTCTGGCAGATAATGCTTGAAGTTGGTGATCCAACTAAATAGATCAACCCGTTCAAAGCTTATTATGAAGATACGAAAAGTAATATCTGAGTATAGGTTGAACTGATAGAACTCTTTGAAATAGAGTATGGTGTTTGCCAGGGCTGTCCAGCGTCCCCAAATCTTATCAATTTTGTAGTACATTGGATTATGAAGAAATTTTTGATAAAAGAAGAGGGCGTGGCATTTGCAGCCAAAGAATGCGTTGCTGACCTCAAATATGCTGATGATGGTACCCTTCTATCTAACTCAGCCTTAAATTGAAATAAAAGGAGGACCTTGCACCACGAGAAGGCTTCCGTAGGCATGGTAGGAGATGGGACAGAGACTGGAAGAAGATTGCTGGGGAAGCTGCAATCGACAGATCGAACTGGTCATCGGACGTAATTCTATAATCTATTGGTGCCGGGCAGGACAGTAATTCGTCTGATTCCCGCCGAAACAAGAAGAAGAAGAAGAATTGTACTAGTATGATAGCACTAGCGGTAGTAGTAGAAACAATTGTAGCAGTTGTAGTGTTGTATTACTAGTAGCAGTAACAGTAGTAGCAGATTATTAGTAACAGTTGTAGCATGGACATATTTCCTTTTGGTTAGTTGAGTATCCCCCTCATGATGCCCTGGATGTTTTGCCTTGATACGGTAAGCCGTTTCAAAAATATTGCTGATGCGCCCTTTTGACAATTTGTTGCAAATAGTATGTTTTAATTTCGTTAAAATTTCCCCTTAAAATTTCCTTAGATATTCATTTCAGTATCCTCAGCCTTGGAAGTTCTTGCTACAGAAGCAGTTTCTTAGTAGTAGTAATGGTAGTAGTAGTATTTGTTGTGGTAGTAGTATTTGTAGTGGTAGTAGTAGAAGTGGTGGTAGTTGTTGCAGTAGTAGCAGTAGCGCTCGAATGCTGTCTTTTTGGTCAATTGATCATTTCTCTTATCGTTTCCTAAAATTTTCAAAATTAATATATTCAGACTTTCTATAGTTACGCCCTTTTAACAATTCATATGGAAATAGCGGGCTTTGATTTAGTTCAGTAAGGTCAAACATGACCACTTTTCTCTGACCACTACCGACCAAAACCTTACAAAAAAATTTACTTATCACATTCCTCATAAAGATAGACCTAATGTTTTCGTGTAACTTCCTATTACCTTTCTTAAAAAGAGACACTGCTACAGAAATGTCCCATGAGCGAGACCAACAAGGTTTCTCTAATACAAACGAGAAAATTGCGGCCAACGTGGGTATTAAAGTTGTCCTTCCTAACCTCAGGACCTTTGTAGATATACCATCTGTTCCTGGACACGAATTACCATTCATCTTTTTCAACTGATCCCAAATTTATTGTTGAGATACAGGCCTAATTAAATCGTAATTATTCTGCCTTAAAGGATCCCCTTTAATGCCTTAAAGGATTCTGCCTTAAAGTTTCTACGACAAAGCTTTCTATAAAAACCTTATACACCCCCAGGGCATAGCTTACAGCCCATGCCCTGAGGGCTGTGGGGCGGGGGGGGGGGTTGTGGTCCTCAAAGGCCTAATTTACAGAACTTTCAACTACGTTGAACAAAATGATTTTCAGATTCAGATTCAATCGGGTTTAATTAAAACAAATAGAAATAAATACAAATAAATAAACTTCTCTGTGCAAAAAAAAATGCAAGTTGAGTCCCTTAAAAAAAATAACGATTCCTCCTAATCACGCTTTACGACTCTCGCTTTACTCCTCAACACAACCACATTCCTCAACCATACAATTCACTATCTAAGAGATTCCCCCCTTCCTCCCCAAAACCAGAGCTACCTTGACCTTATAAAATAATAATCAGTAAATAAAAAAAAAACGAGATAATAATGACAATAATTTAAAAAAAAAACTCAATTATTAATAAACTCTATTTATTGAAATTCAATAAGATATTTTTTCAAACTGTTTTTAAGAGACCCAAGGGAGCTCCTACATCTCAGCTCTTGTGGAAGCATGTTCCACACTTTCGCGAACGCCATATCCGGTGCAAAATCCGACCGTACTGTAGGTGTTCGTCTCACCAGAACGTTTGAGGCAGATCTCGTGTTCTTAGGGTGCTGTTCCGATACCAACTGGAATAGACTGTGGAATGCTGATGGAAGTAATCCGGAAAAAAATTTGAAAACGATAACTGAGCACGATAAATGATAAAGTGATTCACGGGAAAGAAAATCGTCCATATTTCCGATTATTTTCAGGGCATGTTTGTGGATTGAATCAAGCCTTTTCAGGTGGGATGTAAATGTTGACTGCCAAATTGACGCACAATACTGTAGATGAGGCTTGATAAGTCCATTATAAAGTAGACGAAGGGTTTTTTGAGGGAATGTGTGTTTCAGTTTCCTGATAATCCCAAGATTACGGGAGAGCTCCATTTCCACAGCGTGGATATGATTTATGAAGGATAAGTTTTCGTCAAGGAGTAGACCTAGTTGCCTGGCACAGCCACTTTTTGGTCATCTGATCGTTCCTCGAGAATTCGTTAGCCTAAATACTTCTGGGCGAAGAGTTCCAATCCTTGAGAAGAAGAGAGCGCAAGATTTGTCAACATTTATTAAAAATCGATTGGCATCCATCCAAATGTAAGTTTCTTCTAAGATGACCTCAAGTTTACTCTGGAGCGCTGACATGTCGGTGTCACAGGAGGCCATTGTAGTGTCATCCACGAACGCCACAAGTTCATCCGATTCATCATCGTTGCTCGAAAATTCTGGGTCGCAACATTACTTGCAGCACCGTGAAGTCCTGGAGTTAGGGTTCAGAACGCGACTTAGGTCATTCACATGAACCAGGAATAACAGTGGGACTAAGATTGAGCCTTGCGGCACACTGAAGTTGGCAACAGTGTCATTCAGCTGATCATCTCCTCTATAAACACGTCAGCTACTCAGGTAAGACCGGACCCATCGTAGAGCTTCTCCTCTAACCCCACTCTGCTCTATTTTACCTAATAATAGAATCCCATGATCAAAACTGTCAAACGCTTTTTTTATGTCAAGAAAAATAGAAGCTGGCACAAGTCACAGGTCAAGTGCTAAATTAATGAATAGGCTTAGTGATGCCAGGGGATCTTCCGTCGAGTGTCCGGGTCTGAATCCAAATTGGTGTTGGTTAAGGAATCCCTTAGCTTCGAGAAAAGAGTAAAGTTGGTTCTTCATAGGTTTTTCAAACACTTTGGAAAACACCGAAAGAATAGAGATGGGTCGAAAGTTAGACGGGTCGTCCTGAGGGCCACCTTTGTGGAGGGGAACTATTCTTGACTTCTTGAGAAGTGATGGAAACACGCCCGTCTCCAAGGAGAAGTTTACCAAATGTGTTAAAGGTTGTACTACGGAAGGCAATACTGCTTTCAAAACTTTAGTATGGACGCGGTCGAATCCAGAGGCAGATGCTCCCCTCAAGTCTTTGACAATCATCGAAACATCCGTCGAAGTTACAGGAATGAGTGCCATCGACTTAACACACGCTGAGCCCTAAAAGTCCCTGTAGGAATTTCTGGGGGGTAGCGCTGTGTTAGCCGTTTTTTCTCCAATTTTGGCGAAAAAAGTACAAAGAGCTTTTGCAACTTGTGCTGGTTCAGTCAAGGTTTCTCCATCAACCGTAATTTTGGATGGTAGTTCAGGCTGTTGGTTATTCGGTCGTAATACTGAATTGACTGTCTTCCATACTTTCCTTCCATCCTTCCCACTTTCGGCTAGCCTTTGATTAAAGTAATCCCTTTTAGCTTTTCTGACAACTGACCGTAGGCATTTCTAATAAATTTCATAACTCTGCAGGCTAGCTACATTTGGTAGATTACGGTATTCCGCCCAAAGATTATTCTTTTTATTGATGCACCTGAGTAAACTTTCTGTAATCCACGGGCAAATTGGTGCGTTTTTTCTTCCGCATTTCTTTATTTTTTCTTTAAAACAACATGCCTCATATAGTGTTGTAAATGTACTGTGAAAAATTTCCAATCCTTCAATCAGATCTTCTTTCTTTATAACGCTATCCCAGGTCGTTTTTTCCAATTCCTCATTAAGCTACTCTAAGTTTTCTTCACTCAGATATACAACCGGAATATCATCTCTAGTTTTTGAAAATGACCTTGTTGCCTTTGATGTTTCGAAAACGGTACATAAGGGGAAGTGCTCCGACATGTCACTGATGATTACTGAAGCCGAGAGTGGAGGTAGAGCAGAATAAATATTGTCTATTAGTGAATGAGTACTCTCAGTTACTCTCGTTGGGATAGTTGTCGACAGGTAAAGATTAGATCCAGACATAAGAGTGAGAAGATCATTAGCGGTATTAGTTAGGGGATAGGCGAGGTTGATGTTGAAATCACCCATGATGACCACACCATGATTCTGTTTTTCAAACATTTGGAGTGTTTCCAATAAATATTCCGTAAACGAAGAAACAGAACCTGACGGTGATCGGTAAATTTCTCCAACGATTACCTTCCGTTGTGAAGGAAGGGACAAATCAAGAAAAAGCGACTCAAAAGTACCTTCTATATTTCGAGTCAGTTTGCCATTAACACAGACTGGGTATTCGCTCTTTGTGTAGATTGCCAATCCTCCTAGTGCTGACTCTTGTCTATGTACAAAATTCGATGTATACCCGGGGATATCTACCAGGATGTCAGTCTGCCTTGACAGGAATGTTTCACACAGTCCAAGAACGTCAGGTCGTATTTGTCGGCACATGGTTATTACATCTGTCAGTGACGAACATAATCCTTGGCAGTTGAGCTGAACTATACTGAGCTGAGATTCGGAGTATCCCTGGAGCATACTCATTAACTGAATATATTTACTTCGAGGAAATTCAATTTACTAAAAAAAAACAATCGTTTTCATTACTAATTACCCTATCAAAAATTTCTTCCAAATTTAGAAAGACTTTTCTAACTGTTCTAAATGTTTTTGAGCTGCGGGTAAGGTAGTGTGCCTCGAGGACCAAGACAAGGACCACGAAACTTACCCATACTTTCTGGGGAATGTGGTCGCATCTCTGATCAAAGAGGAGAACCGTGAGAAATGTACACACCCGAATGAACTTTATTGAAACTGCAACAAAAAACTGATGTAAACAAACATAGATTACCACAAAAAACACAGAAAAATGGAAAATGAAACATTTCTTGACAACACATAAATCATTTCGGCAAGCGGCAAAAAAAAACTACTTCATAAATGAAAATCTTTTTCGTTTCCGCTGTTGTAGCCCCAATAACAAATAATAAAAAAAAAAAAAAAAAAAAAAAAAAACTCTTAACTAATTTCATCATATTTTTCCTTCATCTCTTCGACTACAGCAGGTGGAACTATCAGACATCAACAAACAAATCACACTAATAGCATTTCAAGCATCAAAGTCGGTATCGTCAGGTTCGGCGGGTACTGCCAACTTTAGCGGATCAAAGCAGTCGTCTTCAGATTTAGTCCATTGTAAATTTTGCGACTTTTTGACCTCTAACCACAGTCTTTATTCCTCGCTGGACAACACGAGTTTCTGCAACCTTTTCTGCTGTCGATTTAGAACTTTTCAGCTTGTACCCGAGTGCTAGTAATTCTTTTCTTCGTTTACCAAGCTCAGCTGGCAAGTCTGTTGACACACTGAAACCCATTTTTTTTAGCTTTCCACATTCTTTCATAATAGCTGAGCGTTCAGTTTCTGAGAGGCTAATAAAGATAGGCTCGATAGCTTTCTGCTTTTGTGAATTACTTCGAAGGCTCGGCCCAGTTCCAGATTGGGAGGGAGCCGTCTTCTTAGAAATACGATACAATGTACCCATACTTAGCTGATCAGCATCTGTAATTCCAAGCTTAGACTGAAAAAATGTCACTACAGTTTCTCGGAGATTTTCTGTTCCTAGCGGAGCTTCAACACCGTGAATAAGAATGTTGTTTCTTCGAGCGTACATCTCCGATCGCAGGGCAGTAGTCTTGACATGAACCAGCTCAGTCCTTAGCAATTTATTCTCTGCTCTCAGTATTTTATTTTCATTTTGAAGCTTTGAAATCAAACTTTGAAGCTCGTCCATACGGCGGTCGAAATGGTCTTTCGTCAGTGATATATTGCTACCAATTAATACCACTCTGCCTAAATAAAACTAAAAGGGTATTGAGTGGTACTTACACGCAAGGGCCCCTTTTATGTAATAGATCCAGTTATCACTCGGTGCCCACTTTCGTCAAAATGCAAATTCTGCTAAAATCAGCTTGCAGTATCCTTTCAGTATAACACTGCGAAATTTTGGTATAGTATTCTTTCAGTATAACACTGCGATTTTTTTTTTAATACGAATTCATTCACTCGGCACGGAGAACCTCTCTGCGTGAATGCTCGCAGGTAATGGATATCTAAAAATACTAATTGGATGTGTTTGGGCAAATGGTTGAGCCATTCCAGTTGGATGAGCTTTTTTTGAAGTTTCTACGACAAAGCTTTCTGTAAAAACCACATATGCCCAAGGGCTTAACTTGCAACATTAATATTAATATTGATAAAAGATACACCAACTAATGTCAATGACCAACTACAGAGTACTACAGGGGAGGCCGCATAAAAATAATCCATAAACCGTGTTCACCAAAGATTAAATGTCATTTTAAGACATGGAGAGAGAGAGAAAGAGAGAGAGAGAGAGAGCGAGAGCGAGAGAGAGAGAGAGAGAGAGAGAGAGAGAGAGAGAGAGGGAGAGAGAGAGAGAAAGAGAGAGGGAGGGAGAGAGGGAGATAGATAAATAGAGAGAAAGAGGGAATACAAATTGATTCAGAAGTTTTAGACTTCTGCAGTGAGGCGATATCCAAACTCTTGTTTGTAGTGATTTTTGTTCGTCTCAAGCTTAATTTGCATGTTCAATTTAAGTTTTGCTCGTTTTAAGATTTATTTATTCATTTACGTTAATATCTATTGTATGTTTGCTTGTATTGATTGTTTATTTAATTATTGTTCGTTTTAACTTTCATTTATACTTCAATAGCAAAATATTTTTTCGTTTTAAGCTTTATTTTCATATTCAATCTAAGCCTTACTCGCTTTAAGATCTATTTATTCATTTATATTATTACTTGTTGTATATTTTTTCCTATGATTGTTTATTGAATTTCTGTTCGTTTTGGGTTTCATTGATTCTTTAATAGTAATTTCTGGTTGTTTTGAGTAAGAATTTTAACAGGTATTTGTATCTGCTGAGCTTAAGTCTAAAATGGCCTTTACTTTTTTTTGAAAAACTTATTTTTCGGAAAGTTTTTTTAATTAATTGACAAGTATTGGCAGCAAATATAATTTGACTTCATTTTAGGTAGGTAGGTAGTAATATCAATTTATTATCCGAAAAACAAAGACAAAATCCATCGGTAGCACACCAAAAGCGTCGCTTGCGAGGGTGTATTACTAACAAAAATAAAATAAAAATCGAAGAAAAATATTATAAGAAAAAGTATAATCTATAATAAGCAGAAGGGTGAAACCGTGTACCGAAATATAAGCTTACATAAATAATTCATACACAATAAAACAACATAATATCATGATCCCGAAGTAAAAAACAAAAACAATAAACAATTACTGTCAAATTTAATTCCATCAATTTCAATCTGTTTCGAAGGCATGCTTACCTAGCAACCACAAACGTAGCTCATATTGAAATTGACTATTGGGTAATTACATAGTACTTGGTACAAGCTTACTCTACAGCTGAGCCCCTCTATATATAACTGACAAAGTAGTGCCACTAGAAACTAGGCGAGGAACCTCAATATCTCCCCTTGTTCGAGTTTTATGACAATGAACATTAGACCTTTCCCAAATTAGATAAAAAACAAGTTTTTTTTTACCTGAAAGTAAGGAGCGATATTAAAACTTAAAATGAACAGAAATTATTCCGTATATGAAAGGGGTTGTCTCCCCCTCAACGTCTCACTCTTTACGCTAAAGTTTTTTTTTGTTTTAAAAAACAGAGTTGTGAGAAAGAGTCACAATTTATTTTTTTTAAGTTTTAATATCTCAAGATTTTCTAGGACTACTGGGTCGATAGGATCACGCCTGGAAAAAAACAAACAAAAAAGACAAATAAACACGCATCTGGGATCTTTCTTCTGGCAAAAAATAGAAAATTCCACATTTTTGCAGATAAAAGCTTGAAACTTCTATAGTAGGATTCTCTGATACGCTGAATCTGATGGTATGGTTTTCATTAAGGTTCTATGACTTTTAGGGGGTGTTTTACCCTTTTTTCGAAAATAAGGCAAATTTTTTCAGGCGCGTAAATTTTGATGGGTAAGACTGAACTTGATGAAATTTATATATTTGAAGTCAGAATAAAAATAAAGTCATAGAAATAACCGTAAAAGAAATAGTCGCGAAAAATATAATAAACGTAAAACATATCAAGGCAAAAAGTGTTTTAATTTACGGATAATTCCGCAATTCCTAAATTCCGCGATAGTATTTTACTTATAGCTTTTACATGGTACTTAACTGATAAATTTCCATCAATCATAATCCCAAGGTACTTAACGGAACTTGAACGCTTAACAATTCCCTTCGGTGAAGCTATTTCAGTAATCCAAGGATAATAATTTGGAGACCGCGAAAAGATAACAAAATTTGACTTACTCATGTTTAGGAACCATAGATATGTCTTAGTCATTTGACTCCCTCTGCTGCCCTCTCCACCAAGGGCAGACTTAGCTGGTGGCTCCTCCCCCAAGGACTGGACAACCAAAAATTAAATGATGATATCTGGTGCCCGCTTCTGGACAAGCTGCGCACAAAAAAAAAAAAAACGATAACCGAAATTTCCGATATTCGATAATGACACTGACCCTCATTTTGGCCAGATAATATCGGTCAGCCGATATATCGGTCGGTCCCAAATGGATACTGAGGATATGAAAACTTCACTCTTATTTACAGAAATATTGAATTTCGATGGAAATGATAGTTTTAGGCTATGAAGAACAGTGATAAAAATTTGACTGTAAGTGTAAGGAGTTTCATTACAATTTTTAGCAAAAGAATATTTTTAAGAACAATACGCCTATATCCTGCATTTTAGCAAATCACAGCTATGACGTTTTTTTGTGTTTCAGGTAATTTATCTGCTTTATCCGATGTGACTAAAAAAATCATATAATATACTAATGAAATTATAGTGTATGCCATATAACTTCATGTAATTTGCAGTAGTTATCCGAGCAGATCCATTATCATAGGACATTTTTGGCTAAGTTGAACTACCAAGAGAACACTTCGTGTTTAAGTAGTGCTTTCTTAGGCTATGTACTCTTGTTTGAGAGAACTTAGAGACAGCCCTTTTTTATTCTACTTTTTATTAGATTTAAGCAATGAGAGGCTATTATAATATTTGAGGTGATTTAACTGCTTTATTTGAGATGATTAGTAAAATCATAGGATATAAATAAAAGTTCAAATAGGGATAAAATCCTTTTAATAGACAGTGATGATAGAAATTCACAAAAATACCAGATATTTCGGTCACATATACAGTGACCGTCATCAGTAGTAAAACCGTCATCAGTTTTACTACTGATGACAGTCACTGTATATGTGACCGAAATATCTGGTATTTTTGTGAATTTCTATCATCACTGTCTTTTAAAAGGATTTTATCCCTATTTGAACTTTTATTTATCGTCATGGAAAGGCAGTGTGGTCTCCGAAATTATCTACGTCATAGGATATATCTTACAACTTTATGAACACTATTAATTCGAGTAAATGTATGTTGTTATAAGACACCTTCCGTTAAATTGAACTGCGTACAGGACTGGTTATTCCGGTTAAAATGATTGCCTGTAGCAGATATTCAAAAGTCTGTAGTCAAAGAGTTCGTGGTAATGAACTGTAAGTAAAGAGTTACCCGGCTCAATAGTATCAGAAACTCTAAAAAACGGACATGTGATACCAATAGATATACCAAGAGAATTGGCTTATTATTCTGATTTTAAATAACCATCAAATACCCGTCTTACCGATCAAATACTAAGAGAAAGAAAAAATGTGCCTGATTTTTGAAAAAAGGAGAAAAAACCCCTTGAAAGTCAAAAAATTTTAATGAAAATCACACCATCAGTTTCAGAATATCAGAGAACCCTACTGTAGAGGTTTCAAGCTCCTATCTGTTAAAATGTGGAATTTTGTATTTTTTGCCAGAAGACAAAAATAGTATAGGGGGAAATACTACGACCGGCCAGTACCCCCCAGAAGGGTCTATAAAAAACCGGCCAATACTCACAGCATTCCTGTGAAACACATAGTGTTATTTCAGATTCCGGTGATAAGAACGTTCCTGGAAACATTGCTTGCCAAGTTTGGATTATTCATTATTAATTATTGATTTTTTCTCTTAGAGAAATAATGTTTGTAGTGACATGTTTTTTTACTTGGAATATTTTGGGGACTTAGTTTTTTGGGACAGAATATTTTTTAGACTTGGAATTTTTGGACTTAGTTTTTTTGGGAACTAGAATTTTTTTAGGACTTGGAATTTTTTGAACTTAGATTTTTTTGAACTTAGAATTTTTTTCTTGACTTAATATTTTTTCCATGTCTTAAATGACATGTAGTCTTTATTTGGCCACCCCCGTAGTACTCTGTGGTTGATAATCTACATTAGTTGGTTCATTGTTGTTTGATCAACATTAATTGCGCCCTGGAAGGATAAACCCTTTATCATATTTAAAAAAAGAAAAATGAAATATTTCCAGAAAGTGGGTGCAAATGATAAAGTTATCGTAGCGTTTGAATGCTGACAAAGATATGTATTTGAAGTAAGAAACAAGTACTAGTAGTAAAACTATTGAAAATGTATGGGTAGCGTTGTCATGACAGTGAGAGATTAGGTATCTTTGGACTACCCAAAAACTTTAACATTACTGATGGTGGATATGCGAGAGTATCATTTCCAGAAATGATAGCATGCAAAGAGAATGCAAACATAAAATTATTAGCTGATGACGAAGTACTTTTGTTAAATTACCGTGAAATAAAACTTGGTAAGTAAAATTGGTAAATTAAGGTAAAATTGGTAAAATAAGGTAAAATTGGTAAAATAGGGTAAAATAAGGTACTCCATAGGAAATAAAGGGTAAAATTGGGGTGTTGGAGTTTTCCTGTAGCTACAAGACCAGTAGAGCATTTCTTTTTAAGCATCACTTACAGTTTTTAATGAAATTTTTTAATGATTCTGATTTTCCTGGGCAAAAAAAAGTAATGCACCTCCATCTAGAGTTTCATTAATTTAACTAGGGACTGACAAATATACAATCAGATACTCGGGCACTGAGAGAGAGAGAGAGAGAGAGACAAAAACACACTCAAACACACCAAGTCAGAAAAACAAACACACAAAGACAGACACAAACACATAAAAATAGACGGTCAAACACACAGACACAGTGAGAGACAGAGAGACAAACACACAGAGCCGGACACTCGGGCACTGAGAGAGAGAGAGAGACACAAAACACACTCAGACACACAGCGGCGGATCCAGGGGGGGCCGGGGCCCCCCCCCTGGCGCCCTCTCATCCATCGTGCAAACGACCCTTTTTTGTGAATGATTCAACTAAGGCCGACGCTAAAAAAAAAAATCGGATACGCCGTCATTTTTTACTTTCTTTTTATCACATTATCTAAAGTTCAAATCCGACACTGCACGAATCATGATTGTTGGGTTTATTTTTGGGACGTGCTAAACGAGCAAAACATTTTGTGAATGCTTACGAGAAACGCATGTCTTTGGGGAGTTGCGTGGGTGGTTAGATCCAACCGGCGGGAGGCTAGGCGCGAGCGACCCTGCCACTGCCTTCGGAGTATTTTTGCTCCGTGTGTTAGACCAGTTAGACGGAAACGCACTTAAAATGGATCGGAAAAAAAAATCAGGGCATGAATATAGAACAGAGAAGAAACAAAGAATGATGGCAGAAAGCCGTAAAGGATCGAGGGACATCTCTGATTATTTTGCCAAGAAAGATCAGATTAAAGGTAAGCTTTTAAAGATAGAACAATAAGGAAGGAGTGTCGTTTAAAGTGGGTATCAACACTTATAATTTATATCTTTATCCTATTGTCGGATAGCTTTACTGATAATGCTAATTAGTCAAGCTTAATAGCGTACCAGCTGCGTTTGTTGTTATATATTTCATAAGGTCCCTCTTGTACAGTGTTCTTCGTATGCAATTTGTCCGAAGCGTTTGACCTGATTTTTACCAGCCCACTCGTCTCGCCTGACGGTTATGATATTGGCTTAAAGCAGTATTTTTACCGACACACTGTGTCAGCTCTGAAATTATCTTTCAAATTCTTGCAGTTAAAGCTCTCTCTTTAGCCTTGTAAACTTCGGTGATAATTGTTTCGGGTTTCAGCTCTTGAAAAATATTTGTTAGCATATGTCGGGGATTGGTTTTTGGGGTTGCAAATTAAATTAGTGATGTTTAGGGTGGTATTTTATTTTAAAGTCCGGGTTTCCTAGAAATAGTTTTGGGGTATGAGTAGTAAGGCATCTAGTACCACTGCCAGTGATTGCGTAATATGCCTTACCACGGGCCAGGCATTAAAAACGGCACTTTTGGTGCAATGTCTCAAGTGGAAAAGCTGGGGCTAGTGGACTACCAGCACTTTTAGATTGACGTTTAATGGGTCATTCGAAAGCTAATGCTCGTATCTACGTGATGTTTATCATTTCTACCATCACTTAAAACAATACTTTTGATGTCAATTATTAATTAGATTAAATAAAAAAAACAAGTTTTATTTTAAATTAAAGCAAGGAACGACGGTAAAACTTAAACCGAACCGAAATTATTCCGTATATAACAGGGGCTGTCCCCTCCACAACCCCGCGCACTTTACGCTAAAGTTTTTTATTGTTTTAAAAAAAAGAGTCGTGAGAAAGTCAAACTTTTGCTTAAAAAGTGAGTTGTTGAGGAGGGGACAGCCCCTTTCATATACATAATAATTTCTGTTCGTTTTAAGTTTTAACGTCGTTCCTTACTTTAAGTTAAAAAAAAAACTTGTTTTTCTTTATTTAATTTTTGAACGTTTTTGAATTAATGCAGGTTTTTATTTTGGCTCACCGTGCATGAATAATTAAAACAAAATTGGCATATTAATTTTACTTTTATTTGGTTAAATGGCTTTCTCGGATCTTGTTTAATTTCATTTACGAACGTTTTTATTAGTAATAAATATACGTAACTTACGAATTAACTTACGTAATGAACTTCTATATTTATAGATTTTTAATACGTATATTAGGGGGTTCGCCCCTAGTCAATACCTTGCTTTTTAAGCTAAAGTTCGAGTTTTCTTCCAATTCTGTAAAAATGACCCCTTAATCACAAAGATCTTTAATTAGAATAAATAGCTCTTATGAAATTACTAAAAAATATTTGGCTTAAAGAGCGAGGTATTCACTAGGAGGTGAACTAAATCATTAGCGTTTTTATTTGTGTTTTTTTTCAGGGGTGACTGTATCGACCCAGAGGTCATAGAATATTGAGAGAGGCCTCTTTCAAATAGAAATTAAAAGTTCTAGTGTCCTTATTAAGTGACCTAAGGATTTGGACGGCAACTAAGCCCCCTCCTAGGGTCATTTTTTCGCAAAGTCACCGGATTAAAAGTTTGAAATTGCCATATTTATTCAAAAAAATCTAATAACTATGTCTTTGAGGATGATTTAATCCCTCACATGTCCGGGAGGAGGACTGCAAGTTATGAGCTTTGCCCTTTGTTTGCATATCGCTTTGGTTTTGGGGATTTATACAGCCGTTTTCTTTTTTTTTTTTGTGGTAGATGGAGGGTTGGGGGGAGGGAGTGAAAGAGTATGATCTAAATCGGAAGGTATGGGTCAGGGGGGAAGAAAAGTGGTAGATGTGGGTGGTGTCAGATTTACCATAAATATTTAAAAACTAGAAGAAACAAGATTTTAAACTATAATTTAAACTAGAAACGAGTTTAAATAAATAAAAATTTCAATTGAAAGTTTTTCAACTGAAAGTAAGGAGCAACTTTAAAACTTAAAAAGAAAAGAAATTATTTCGTATATGAGGGGGTTCGCCCCTTTGTCAATACATCACTCTTTAGGCTAAAGTTTGTTTATTGCTTTCAAAAGAGCTATTTATTCTAATTAAGCGATCTTTTTGATTCAGGGGTCATTTTTAAAGAACTGGAACAAAATTTGAACTTAGCGTGAAAGGCGAGGTGTTGAGGAGGAGGGAACCCCCCTCATATACGTAATAATTTTGGTTCATTTTAAGTTTTAGTGTTTCTCCTTACTTTCAGTTGAAATTTTTTTTTTATATTTCTAATGCACTAAAACATAGAGCGCTACAAACATCAGAATCAACTTTAGAGGGACAATTTATCTGTAAAAGAGGGGTTATTATTTCCTTACTAAATTTTTCTTCTTTTTTTTTTTTTTAAGGAGGAAGTGGATTAATGCAATTACTTCCCCTGAAAAGCGACCGAGATGGGAACGATACCCGCATCGATGCAAGCTACCGAACTACACGGTGAAAATGTCCTTTACACATTTGACAACGATTCAGAGGAAACAAGAAAACAGTTAAGGACGCCTTAAAAAAACGCAGAAAAAGGACAAACATAGCCTTCTGATATAATGGTAGAGATAGCGATGACCTTTAGTCTGTTGAAATCACGCAATGAGAATACCCCGTGACATCACGTTATCCCTCGTGATATCGTTACGCTAAGCCTTCCAAAGCACGAAAATGCTTGCCAGCAGGCTCAAAGAGATTTTTTTTTTTTTTTCAATGTTTCTCGCACATTGTCGATTTAGAAATTAAAGGTTATTAAATGTTTCACAAGTTCAAAACGGATAATAGACGACTCGAATTTCACTTTAAGCAATTATCATTTCAATAGTAGGATTTTCAACAGATGATAAATCTTCCATCCAAACTCATGAGGAAAATACACTTTCAGATCGACAGCATGCCACGGAACACACTCCTTATCTGCAGCAACGTAGGAGAACTCCTAAATGGTCACCCCCTAAAAGGCAAGTTAACCCTATAAATGGTCGCTGGTTAGTCGAACGCTGTACATCTGTTTGAGTATGATAAAAGCTTGTGGAGTCTATATATTTGAACCCTACGCCTGAGGCATCGGGTATGTGTGTAGGTTTTCAAGTAATTGGGTTACCAGGGTCATTTGCAAAGAGGTACCATTTCTATAGAAGCTATAGTAATTTGAAATATCATAAAGAATTTCCTTGAAGGTATATATTGTGCGTACGTACCCGTAACAAACAGGTTGGGTATAATCTTTTCTGGCTCAAGTTTTTTCTGACAAGATTAACTGAATTTCTATTTCATATTATACAGGTTTTTTTTAGGTTAAATCCATCTCGGAAAAACCAGTTTATCTTTTTAGTTTTCTTTACAATTCATATTTGTAAGAGACTTGAATTCAAAGAGAATAGTTTTTATTTGCAAGGATATTAGTAGAAGAAAAAACTGAGTGGTGCATTTACATTATTGGAGATTAATGAAGGAGCTAGCAACAGTGATGTAATTACTTCTTTATTTTACGAGATTTGCAAATTTTTTGCGAAGAGGTATTAGCGTAAAGGTATTGCGATGGTTAAGAATGCCTCACGGGTAATTAAAGAATGGGGTGCTTACATCAGATACTTAATAGATTTGACGCTTACAAGAGATATTTCTAGAGTCAAATATATTTGGTGTTGGTGATATTATGACCCTCCAAGTCCCATGGGGAAACGGTTACACAATGTATCGCTATCGGACGTATTATTTTTGGGCGTATTGGTATCGCTGGTATCTATACATATTTTTAGTAGCTCGTATAAAATATATTACTCATATCTACGTTCCACATATAAAGAAAACAATTCGCAAATTCAACCCAGCAATAAAAACGGCACTTCTGTTACAATGACTCAAGTGGAACATCTGGGGGCTAGTGGGCAACCAGCACTTTTAGAGTCACGTTTAATGGGTCAGTCGAAAAGCTATGTCTAGTATCAATTTTATGTTTTATTATTAAAACAATAGATAACAAAATTCATTTTTAGTTAAATTATAATTTTGATTAAATAAAAAAAACAAGTTTTTTTTTAAATATAATACAGGCATGAGGGTAAAACTTAGTACACAAAGAAATTATTAAGCCTATTGATGGGGGTGTCCCCTCCACACCGCCTCGCGCTTTACGCTAAAGTTTTTTATTGTTTTAAAAAAAAGAGTCGTGAGAAAGTCAAACTTTTGCGTAAAAAGTGAGGTGTTGAGGAGGGGACAGCCCCTTTCATTTACAGAATAATTTCTGTTCGTTTTAAGTTTTAACGTCGTTACTTACTTTAAGTTAAAAAAAAACATGGTTTTCTTTATTTAATTTTTGAACGTTTTTGAATTAATGCAGCTTTTTATTTTGTCTCACCGTGCTTGAATAATTAAAACAAAATTGACAGATTAATTTTACTTTTATTTGCTTAAATGGCTTCCTCGGAATTTGTTTAATTTTATTTACGAACGTTTTATTACTAATAAATATACATAACTTACGAATTAACTTACGTAATGAACTTATATATTTATAGATTTTTAATACGTATATTAGGGGGTTCATCCTTAGTCAATATCTTGCTTTTTAAGCTAAAGTTCGAGTTTTTTTCCAATTCTGTAAAAATTACCCCTGAATCACACAGGTTGTTAATTAGAATAAATAGCTATTATGAAAGTAGTAAAAAATATTTGGCTTAAAGAGCAATTTATTGACTAGGAGATGAATCCAATCATTAGCGTGTTTATTTTTTTTTTCAGGGATGATTGTATTGACCCAGAGGTCATAGAATATTGAGAGAGCTCTCTTTCAAATATAAATTATAAGTTCTATTGTTCTTTTTAAGTAACCTCAGGATTTGGACGGCAACTAAGCCCCCATCCTATGATCATTTTTTCCCAAAGTCACTGGATTAAAATTTTGAAATTACCATATTTATTCAAAAAATCTAATCGCTATGTCTTTGAGGATAATTTAATCCCACACATGCCCGGGAGGAGGACTGCAAGTTATGAGCTTTATCCATTTTTTGAATTTAGCTTTGTTTTTTGGGGAGCATACAGCATTTTACAGTTTTTGTTTGTTGGCGAGTGTTGGTTGAAGGGGAGGGAGCTAAGGGGGAGGATATATACAATGATGAAATTTTCATGGGGGAAGAGAAGAGTTATATTTGAGGGATGTAAGATATAAAATTACTATTTAAAAACGATAAGAAACTAGATTTTAAACTAAAATTTAAAATAGATACTATTTTAAATAAATAAAACTTTCAATTGAAAATTCTTCAACTGACAGTAAGGAGCAACCTTAAAACTTAAAAGGAACAGAAATTAGTTCGTATATGAGGGGGGTTGCCCCTCCGTCAATACATCACTCTTGAGGCTACAGCTTGTTTATTGCTATCAAAAGAGCTATTTATTCTAATTAAGCGAATTTTTTGATTCAGGGGTCATTTTTACTGACCTGGAACAAAAATTGAATCTAGTTTTAAAGGTGAGGCCTTGAGGAGGAGTAAACCCCCCTAATCTAGGTACTAATTCTAGTTCATTTTAGGTGTTAGCGTTTCTCCATACTTTCATATGAAATTTTTTTTTGAATATTTATAGTTCACTATAAATAAGATCACTACAAACATCAGAATCAACTTTAGAGGGACAATTTATCTGTAAAAGAGGGGTTATTATTTCCTCACTAAATTTTTCTTTTTTTTTTTTTAAAGGAGGAATTGGATTCATGCAATTACTCCCCCCCTGAAAAGCGACCAAGATGGAACGATACCACATCGCTGAAAGCTACCAAAATACACGGTTAAAATATCCCTTTACACATTGACAACGATTAGAGTGAAACAATAAAACAGTTAAGGACACTTGCAAAAACCCAGAAAAAGGACAAACATAGCCTTCTGTATAATGGTAGAGATGTGAGACGCTTTAGTCTATTAAATCACGCAATGAAATATCCTGTGATATCGTTATACCCCGTGATATCGTTATGCTAAGCATTCCAAAACACGAAAATGCTTCAGCGACCAAAGAGATTTTTTTTTTTAATGTTTCTTTACATTGTTATTTAGAAATTAAAGGATATTAAATGTTTCAAAATTTCAAAACTGTTAATAGAAGACTAGAATTTCACTTTAAGAAATTGTAAAAATATTATATTTTATACAGATTATAAATCTTCCATCAAATGATGAATAGAAAATAAACTTTCAGATCCAGCATGCCAGGGAACACACTTTCATCTTCAGAATGTAGGAGAGCCCTGAATGTTCACCCCCTAAAAAGGTAAGTTAACCCTAAATGGTTATTGCTTAGTGAACTGTAATCTGTTTCAATATGATAAAAACTGGTAGTGTACTACATTACATTATATTAACAAACTGGGATTCTATGATAGACTGATTACACCACTTAATAATACTGGTCAGGAACTGAGAGATGGCCAGGAGGAAGTCAGTGGAATTTGCAGCTTCTTCGGAGTTGAAGAGCTCTACGTATGTGGCAATGTGCATGTAGATAAAGTTTTAATTCAAATGTGTGAGCCTAGGATTCCACTTTTCAATCTAGAAGAGTTTAAGTGTCCTAAATTTGAAGGGGGTTATCACCGTCCTGAAGACGAGGTTAGGTTCTTCGCACAGTGGATACCTAAGAACATACCTGATCTTGATAAATCCATAAGACATGTTAAAAACTATTCTATATCATGGGACCATCGTTTTTGGATGTTTAAGAGTGAACTCTAAATATTATTTTTGTGTAAACATTTGTTGTTGTTTTTTTTTCTTTCTCAAAAAAAAAAAATCTTTTTATAAACAAATAAAATTTTAAACTTTATTTATTTTTTTATTTTTTTAAATAAATTAAAATTTAAAAATATTCTTACAGTTATAACAATTGCACTCTGTGATTGGTAAGATACAAGCTGTTACGTCCCCCACGGTAGTATCGGAGCGGTTTCTGACAAGAACGCAGAGGGGGTATGTATAAAATAGTTTATTCTTACGCATTTAAACTATAAACAAAACAGTCATATCTTTAAAAAAAAAAGGTACGGGGGAGTTTTTTAATAAAGTGTGTTTACATAACAAGGTTATTGTAGAATTGAATTCCGTTCAACCTTGAGCGAAGCTATAAAAGTTTGATGAAGTATTTCTCTACTAAACAACTACATTAATAGCCTCCAAGATGATAGGACTGTATGACACCGAATTTATCAGTTTGAGAAAATCATCTTGCGGTGTTATATTCGAATGTGCTTTTTTATTATTGTCCATGGATCTCGAAGAAATCGACTGTTATGTTTGGTTAGTGAACTTTTATATTTTTGAGTTTGATAAAAGCTTGTGGAGTACTACATTACGTTATATAAACAAACTCGGGTTCTATGATAGAGTGTTTATACCACTTAATAATACTGTCCAGGAACTGAGAAATGTCCAGGAGGAGGTCAGTGATATTTGCAGCTTTTCCGGAGTTGAAGCACTCAACGTAAAGGGCACTGTACCTACGGATAAAGTTTTAATTCAAAAGTGTGACCCTAGGATTCCACTTTTCAATCTAGAAGAGTTTAAGTGTCCTAAATTTGAAGGGGGCTATCACCGTCCTGAAAACGAGGTTAGATTATTCGCACAGTGGATACCTAAGAACATACCTGATCGTGATAAATCCATAAGACATGTTAAAAACTATTCTATATCATGGGACCATCGTTTGTGGATGTTTAAGAGTGAACTCTAAGTACTATTTTTATGTAAACATTTGTTGTTGTTATTTTTTTCTCAAAAAAAAAAAAAATCTGTTAATAAATTTAAGCAAAAAATATATTTAAGCTTAAACCGTCCTTGTTATTTATAATAGTTCTTTTTTAAGAAAGTAACAAACTCCTTCCTGAAGTTACCTGATTGATACACAATGCAGAAAATTCATTAAAGAAATAATTAAAAAAATTGTAAGTAAGTAAATAACAAATTCTTTCTTGAACTCACCTCTTGGATACACAATACAGAAATTTTCATTAAAGAAATTATGAATAAATTATAAGTAAGTAGTAAGCAAGTAAGTATTTCATTTTTTTTAAGGTTAATTTAGACGAGGTTACGTGCGCGCACGTAACCTCGTCTAAATTAACCTTAAAAAATGAAATAAAGCTATGTTGACTTTGCATGTCTCTCCTGATTGGTCCCTAAAAAACCAGTCTGGTTGAAAACGTGGAGTTTTCGTACTGCTCACTTTTTGCAATGTGTAGGAACCAGTGGGGAATCCCCGCTCGTTTGGAAAGGTGCCAAGGAAAGGCAAGCAAATAGCATGTAGTTTCAAAACGTGTTTAATCACGTTTCTTGAATGAAGTATCTGTACTGTATATTCAAGAGGAGTTCAATGACTCCTCCCCGCAAAGACTTCCAAGGGTTTTATGACTACGCACATTTTTCCGTCTCAGCCAATCAGAGGGCTTGCTTACATATTAGCGGCGGAGGGAATATGATGAATGGATGTTTGCTATAGCTTTATTAGTCTGTGAATAGAATTAGCTAAGTTTTTAGTTAACAGTGTAATAACATGATAGAACAAGTTGAGTTAGAAATATCCTTTTTTTGCAACTGTTCTATTTGTTAAGGACATTTTCATTATTTTGAACATTCTCTTGAACCTAATGCATGTTTAGACAGCATAGAGGCAGAGACAGATGAGAAGAATCTGGAGGAAACGAGAAGAAGAATTATATGTGACATGGAGAGAAATTTATACCGCTTGCAAGTATGCTCACATAAAAGAAGGATTGATATGATGGAAAAGGAAGATCAAAAGAAGAGACTGGAAAAAGAGGGCTTTCTTAATAGTTTGAAAGACAGCAGTGAAAACCCAATGAAAAATGCATATAAAGCAAGATATAACTCGGATTATTATGATGATTTTGTTCTAAGAGAAGAGAAAAAATGTCCCTTTAAGAGACAACATAAGAGGTCATTCTACGAAAAGGATTTTAAACAACGGAAACCATGGTGGAAGAGTTCTCATATATGATTTAACGTTAAATCTAATTATTAATATGTATAATGAGTTTTATATTATAATCATAAAATAAATTTGTTTGTATTATTTTAATTTTATATACTTTAATTTTATATTTAACCTTTTTTCAAATCGTGTCATATTCTATAGTGGTCTGAGAATAACATGGTCCCATGCTGGTATGCAAATAGCATGGACTTCTTTAATGATATTTAATTAAACTTAAAAAAAATGAAACTATCTGTTTGATCATGAACTGTTTAGATACCAATTGTTTATCCGAGAGTTGACTTCGAGAAAGAAATTGCCACTTAACGAGAATTTATTTCCTAATTTCTTGAGTTTAATTCCTACGTCGTAGATCTAACTTATGAAGACAATAAAGAGTTTTTAACTTAATTAGAATTCTGTCATAATTTATTGAAATTTTAATTTATACATAGTATATCTAACTCGTGAAAAAAATAAAGAGTTTGTTACTTACTTAGAATTTTGTCATAATTTCTGAACAAAATGTCTTTGTTTATTCAGCAGGTGAATTCAAGAAAGAATTCGCTACTTACGTGCAATTTTTCATAATTTCTTGAATAGAATTTCCCTCTTTCATATCCAAGAGTTGACTTCAAGAAAGAACCTGTTACTTACTGAGAATTTTTCAATAATATTTTGAATTAAATTTCTAAAGCATTTAGCTAAGTGAAAATTGTTTGTGATAAAGAGAAAAAAAAAAGTTACTTACTTGCGATTTTTTCATAATTTCTTGAATGAAGTATCTGTAATGTATATCCAAGAGGTGAAATCAATAAAGATTTTTTTACTTACAAATATTTTCATAATTTCTTGAATTAATTTTCCGTATATTGTGTATGCATGAGTTGACTTCAAGAAAGAAATTGTTACTTACTGAGAATGTTTTCATAATTTTTTGAATTAAATTTCTAAATCATGTATCTAAGTCATGTAAACAATAAGGAGTTTGTTACTTACTCAGATTTTTGTCATAATTTCTTGAACAAAATGTCTTTGTTTTATCCAGGAGGTGAATTTAAGAAAGAATTTGCTACTTACTTACAATTTTTTCATAATTTCTTTAATGAAAATTTTTGTATTGTTTATCCAAGAGGTGAGTTCAAGAAAGAATTTGTTACTTACTTACTTACAATTTTTTCATAGTTTCTTAAATGAAGTTTCTGCATTGTGTATCCAAGAGGTGACATCAGGAAAGAGTTTGTTACTTAGTTAGAAATTAGTAATAATTTCTGGAATGAAATTTCTACATCGTGTATCTAAGTGAAAATTGTTTGTGATAAAGAGAAAAAAAACTACTTACTTGCTATTTTTTCACAATTTCTTGAATAAATTATCTGTACTGTATATCCAACAGGTGAAATTAATAAAGAGTTTGTTACTTACTTACAAACAATTTCATAAGTTCTTTAATGATATGTAATTATATTGTGTATCCTTTAGATGACTTCAAGAGATGACATTTTACTGAGAATTTTTTCATGATTTAAGGAATTAAATTTCTAAATCGTGTATCGAAGTAGTGTAATAAATAAAGAATTTGTTACTTACTTAGAATTTTGTCATAATTTCTTGAACGAAATGTCTTTGTTTTATCCAGCAGGTGAATTCAAGAAAGAATTTGCTACTTTCTTACAATTTTTTCATAATTTCTTTAATGAAAATTTCTGTATTGTGTATCCAAGAGGTGAGTTCAAGAAGGAATTTGTTACTTACTTACTTACAATTTTTTTCATAGTTTCTTAAATGAAGTTTCTGCATTGTGTATCCAATAGGTGACTTCAGGAAAGAGTTTGTTACTTGCTTACAATAGAACTATTCTAAAGAACAAGGACGGGTTAAGCTTAAAGATATTTATTGCTTAAATGTATTAACAGATTTTTTTATTTATTTTTTTTGAGAAAGAAAAAAATGAATAAAAATGTTTAAATAAAAATAGAACTTAGAGTTCACTCTTAAACATCCACAAACGATGGTCCCATGATATAGAATAGTTTTTAACATGTCTTATGGATTTATCACGATCAGGTATGTTCTTAGGTATCCACTGTGCGAATAATCTAACCTCGTTTTCAGGACGGTGATAGCCCCCTTCAAATTTAGGACACTTAAACTCTTCTAGATTGAAAAGTGGAATCCTAGGGTCAAACTTTTGAATTAAAACTTTATCTGTAGGTACATTGCCCTTTACGTAGAGTGCTTCAACTCCGAAAAAGCTGCAAATTTCACTGAATTCCTCCTGAACATTTCTCAGTTCCTGACCAGCATTATTAAGTGGTGTAATCACTCTATCATAGAATCCCAGTCTGTTTATATAACGTAATGTAGTACTCCACAAGCTTTTATCATACTCAAACAGATTATAGTTCACTAGCCAATGATAACAGTCAATATCTTCGAGATCCATAGACAATAATAAAAAAGCACATTCGAATATAACATCGCAAGATGATTTTTTCAAACTGATAAATACGGTGTCATACAGTCCTATCATCTTGGAGGCTATTAATGTAGTTGTTAAGAAGAGAAATACTTCATCAAACTATTATAGCTTTGCTCAAGGTTGAACGGAGTTCAATGCTACAATAACCTTGTTATGTAAACACACTTTATTAAAATGCTCCATCTTCACTTTTTTTCTAAAGATATCACTTATGTGTTTATCATTCCACGGCGTAAAAAATACTTATTTAATACATGCAATAGATTAGGTATTGTCAATAACCGGTTATAGAATACCGATGGGAACGTCACATTATGTCTCTGACCAATCAAATAGCGCAATTGTTAGAACTGTAAGCATATTTTGACATTTTAAGTTATGTACAAAAAGAAAAAAATAAATAAAGTTGAAAAATTTCGAAGTTTTAAAAAATATTTTTTTTTTTTAAGAAAAGAAAAAAAAACAAAAACAAATGTTTACATAAAAATATTAATTAGAGTTAACACTTAAAAATCCACAAACGATTGTACCATGATATATAATATTTTTTAAAATGTATTATGGATTTATCACGATCAGGTATGTTCTTAGGTATCCACTGTGAGAAGAACCTAACCTCGTCTTCAGGACGGTGATAACCCCCTCAAATTTGGGACACATAAACTCTTCTAGATTGAACATTGGACACCTAGGGCAACTCTTTTGAATAAAAAGTTTATACACATTCATTTTGCCCCTTAGATAGTTTTTCAACTCCGAAGTATACAAATGGTCCACCTACGAACGACTAACCCGCATCAAGATATTGTCAACTCTTATTTAGATTGGTAATCGCTCTCCCATTTTCCCAAAGATCGGGTATATAGTGTACTGAATGACACTACAAGCTTTTATCATACTCAAACAGATTACAGTTCACTAACCAATAACCATTTAGGGTTAACTTACCATTTTAGGGGGTGAACATGTAGGGTTCTACTACATACTGAATATAAAAGTGTGTTCCCTAGCATTCTGTATCTGATAGTCTATTTTCTACTCATGATTTGATGGATGATTTATCATCTGTTGAAAATCT
Source organism: Artemia sp. Qi Xiang Cuo (assembly GCF_049724085.1). Lineage (NCBI taxonomy): Eukaryota > Metazoa > Arthropoda > Branchiopoda > Anostraca > Artemiidae > Artemia > Artemia sp. Qi Xiang Cuo. Next base: position 50,603 of record NW_028300477.1, read on the forward strand.
ACTATTTTTACAATTGTTTAAAGTGAAATTCAAGTCGTCTATTAACCGTTTTGAAGTTGTGTAACATTTAATATACTTTAATTTCTAAATCACAATGTACAGAAACATTAAAAAAAAAAAATCTCCTTGGTCGCTGAAGCATTTTCGTGTTTTGGAATGCTTAGCATAACGATATCACGGGGTAAAACGATATCAAAGGTTATGTCAGTGCGTTGTTTAAGCGACTAACGTGTCTAACATCTCGACTATTAGACAGAGGGCTGTGTTTGTCATTGATATGGGTTCTTACAAGTTCCCCTATCCGTTTTCATTTTTCACTTAAATCGTTGTCAATTTGTCAAATCGTATTTTTTCAAAGTTTATTGTTATCTTTCATCTTTTTTGTATCAGTAAATTTTGGTTGTTCTTCGGGTGGAAATTCCTTTCATTATTCCACTCCCGCCTTAAAAAAAAAAAAGAAAAATTTAGTAAGGAAATAATAACCCCTCTTTTACAGATACATTGTACCTCTAAAGTTGATTCTGATGTTTGTAGGACTCTATGTTATAGTGCATTAGAAATATTAAAAAAAATACTCCACTGAAATTAAGGTGAAACACCAAAAATTAAAATGAACAAAAATTATTACGTATCTGAGGGGGGTTCCCTCTTCCTCAACGCCTAGAATATCAATATAATTTCAAATTTCGTTAAAATTCTTAAAAAATTAAAACTGAATCAATAATTTTTCTGAATTTGAATAAATAGCTCTTTTGAAATCAGTAAACAAACTTTAGCCTAAAGAGTGAGGTATTGACGAAGGGCCGAACCCCCTCATATACGAAATAATTTCTGTTCTTTTTTAGTTTTAAAGTTGCTCCTTACTTTCACTTGAAAAACTTTCAACTGAAAGTTTTATTTATTTAAACTAGTTTTTAGTTTAAATTTTAGTTTAAAATCTAATTTCTTATCGTTTTTAAATAGTGCTGGGAAATCTGACACCCCCTGCATATAAATTTTATCTTCCCCAATGAAAATTTCCTCCTTGTTTATAGCATACCCCTTAACTCCCTCCCCCCCACCCCTCCCTCGACCACAAAAAAAAAACTGAACACGTCCGTATACTCCCAAATAACCAAAGATATATGCAAACAATGGGTAAAGTTCATAACTTGCAGTCCTCCCCCCGAGCATGTGAGGAATTAAATCGTCCTCAAAGACATAGTTATTAGATTTTTTTGAATAAATATGGCAATTTCAAACTTTTAATCCGGTGACTTTGGGAAAAAATGATCCTAGGAGGGGGCTTAGTTGCCGTCCAATCCTTAGGTCACTTAAAAAGGACACTAGAACTTTTAATTTCTATTTGAATGAGGCCTCTCTCAATATTCTAGGACCTCTGGGTCGATACAGTCACCCCTGAAAAAAAAACAAATAAACACGCTAATGATTGGGTTCACCTCCTAGTCAATACATCGCTCTTTAAGCCAAATATTTTTTAGTACTTTCATAAGAGCTATTTATTCTCATTAACAACCTGTGTGATTCAGGGGTCATTTTTACATAATTGGAAGAAAACTCGAACTTTAGCTTAAAGAGCAAGGTATTGCCTTAGGATGAACCCCCTAATATACGTATTAAAAATCTATAAATATATAAGTTCATTGCGTAAGTTAATTCGTAAGTTACGTATATTTATTACTAATAAAAACGTTCGTAAATGAAATTAAACACGTTCCGAGGACGCCATTTAAGCAAATAAAAGTGAAATTAATATTCCAATTTTGTTTTAATTATTTAAGCACGGTGAGCCAAAATAAAAACCTGCATTAATTCAAAAACGTTCAAAAATTAAATAAAGAAAAACAAGTTTTTTTTTACTTAAAGTAAGGAACGACGTTAAAACTTAAAACGAACAGAAATTATTCTGTATATGAAAGGGGCTGTCCCCTCCTCAACACCTCGCTTTTTACGCAAAAGTTTGACTTTCTCACAACTATTTTTTTTAAAAAAATAAAAAACTTTAGCGTAAAGAGCGAGGCGTGGCGGAGGGGACAGCCCCTTTCATATACGGACTAATTTCTGTTCGGAGTAAGTTTTACCGTCGTTCCTTGCTTTAATTTAAAAAAAAATTTTTTTTTTATTTAATATACTTAAGAAGTGACATCAAAAGTATTTTTTTAAGTGATTGTAGAAATAATAAAACATCACGTAGATACGAGCATTAGCTTTCGAATGAGCCATTAAACGTCAATCTAAAAGTGCTGGTAGTCCACTAGCCCCAGCTTTTCCACTTGAGACATTGCACCAAAAGTGCCGTTTTTAGTGCCGTTTTGAAGTTGCTGAGGGTTGAATTTATAGGAAGAATTTATATATGAGTAATACCTTGTATAAGATATAATAAGACTATGTATAAACGCCTGCGAGTGCAAGACGCACAACCCCGATCAATCTAGTGCCGATGAATTATGTAGCCCTTTCCCCATGTGGCTTGGAGGGGTCCTACTATCACAACCGCCAAATGTGTATGCTCTAGAAATGTAACTTATTCTCGTCAAATCTATTAAGTGTCTGATGTAAGCACCCCATTCTTTAATTACCCGTGAGGCATTCTTAACCATCGCAATACCTTTACGCTAATACCTCTTCGCAAAAAAATCGCAAATCTCGTAAACTAAAGAAGTAATTAAATCACTGTTGTTAGCTCCACCATTTATCTCCAATAATGTAAATGCACCACTCATTTTTTTCCTCTACTAATATCCTTGCAAATAAAAACTATTCTCTTTGAATTAAATTCTCCTACTAATATGAATTGAAAAGAAAACTAAAAAGATACACCGGTTTTTCCGAGACGGATCTAACCTAAAAAAAAAACTTGTATATCATGAAATAGAAATTCAGTTAATTATGTCAGAAAAAACTTGAACCAGAACCGATTATACCCAACTGATCTGGTAAGGGCGTGTACTGAAAGCATCTAGCATCAAGCAAGGTCTATATGATATTTCAAATTGCCATAGTTTCTTCAGAAATGATACATCTTCGCAAATGGTCATGGTAACCCCAATTACCCGAAAACCTAAACACAGATCTATGCCTCAGGCGTAAGTTTGCATTTAGGTTTTCAAGTGCCTATGGCCTTACTACTCACTCTGTAAGAAAGGCGATGAAAGTGAGTGTGGTAATTATCGAGGCATTAGTCTGGTCTCTATAGGTAGTAAATTACTTAGTAATATGATACTTTTTAGACTGAGAGAAGCAATAGACAAAGTTTTAAGAGAAGAGCAGTGCTGTTTTTGATAAGGTAGATGATGTATCGACGAAATTCTCACTCTTAGGTTAATCATTGAGAAGTGCCTGAGTTTTTAAACACCTTTGGTCCTCAGTATTATAGATTATGAGCTAGCATTCTATTCTGTTGATAGAAGAGCTGTAGTAAAAGTTGTATCCATGTATGATATACCAGAAAAATACATTAAAGTTATTAGTGCTATGTACAAGGATAACACTGCTGCGGTTAACCCTTTCAGACCTGAACCAAGAAGGAGTTGCGTAAAAATTCTGAAAATAGCAGAGAGTGATCCTGGAGGTTCAACTAGAACATATTTTTTTTTTTTTTTTAATATTTTATTCCAAATCCAAACTGTGAATGGTTACCATATGGTCACGTCAGGTATATACAGATACTATTTTAGGTGAAAATTTGTGAAACAGTTGCGATCTGAGTTCAAACACTGTCGAACTTTGCACTTCGAACACATGATTCGACTGGTTCCACTCCTAACGCACTTCTCATAGCGACACCTTCCCTTTTCAGTTGTATCCGGAAAATTCGAGGTCTGGTCAAACCTCAATGATTCCGAAGGCATCCCGTCTCGCGAGGTAGACGTATTGCGCTTCGTCACTAATAAGGATGGTCTTCCAACTCGAGGACTTTGAGATACGCCAGTAAGAACCAACCCACGAGCAATGTCCATTTTGAAAAACAGTAGACATATGCTGAACATTGGTCTGCTTACACTTTCGGTGGTGTATCAGCCAGGCGTTGTTCACAGCCATGGCAAAGAAGTAGTGCACAATCCTCATATACTATTTCTTCGAGTGAATGTCAGTCTTGTAAAGCTCCAGGAACATGTCAGCAAGATCTACGCCCCCCATTGATTTGTTGTAGTCACGGACGATTCGGGGGCGATCAACTTCGACGTATTTCCGTGTTGTGCCATCCCATCTCTGACACTTATTAATTGGGGTGACTGCACAGTATGACTAAGCCAAATGGACTGGTTTGTTGTCATACCATTTTACTACCGATACTTCTGAATGTTTTTCAAAACGGAAGTCCACTGACCCTCGTCCATTCTTCTTCATGTTGGCGTCGGTATCTAGAACAGCGCCCCTCATTCTGTTGCTGCGTATCGTACCACATGACCTGATGCCATATTCAACCCGAAGCTTGTGAATGAGATCGATGCCAGTATAGAAGTTATCAAAGAACAGCTTGAAGTTCATGAACCTTGGCAGATTTTCTACAAGCCGAAGGACAACGTCCGTACCTTGGCCAAGTTCATAAATTGCAAAAGATCCTTTTCCTGTATATATCTTTATGTCACACACTATTCCGCTGATGCCGGCTCTCGTGAAAACCTTTACACCCCACGAGTGGGGCTTGTCCTTCAAGTACTGTCGAAATCCAATTCTTCCTTTGAACGGGATCATCTGTTTGTCAATACTTTGGATCTCTTCAGGGTCTATTTTTTTCAGATTCTCCCTGAATGCGTCGTATAGTCTTCTGATCTTGAACAGTTTATCATGACCAGCCTCCCCTTTCGGTATCATTAAGGTGTCATCGCAAATGTGGAAGAAAGATCTCAAGCTGATGAACCTATCTCTGCTCATGGTATCAGCCACCGGGGAATATCGTATTCCATTCTCCCAGTACATTCTCATAGCCGGAAGTTTGAGAATGCTCATAAGCATTTGAACTCCAAGAAATCTCTGCAGCTCTTCAAGAGAAAGTTTCAGAACAAGATTCTTCTTTCTCATGGCATTCAGGTTCGTTTGGTCCACAATGTTTGAAAGAATGTCTTCTGTGATAAACATTCAGAAGAGATCAAGGGGCGTTTGTACCTCGTCATAGTGTGGCATAGAACCCTTCCAGGTAATATCTCGAGGTTCGGGCTCCGTTTTTATCCACTTGTATTGCTTTGCCTCCTTTGCTACCTTCTTTTTTGCTACTGGTTTTACCGTGACCTGAGAAGCATCAGTTGGAGTTACTAGACCGGCCACTGCTTGGGAAGGAGCATTTTTCTTAGCTATTGTAAGGACAAAGGGTTCAGCAGGTGCAATAACTGTTGCTGACTGCGTTGCAGAAGAAGTTGCCACTGGTGCTGATGATGTGCTTGAAGAACTGTTTGACGCTGCTGCGTCATTCAAGCCTGGGAGAGGCAAATCGAATTGATCCGTGTCATCGCCATTGTCTAACTCGAACCTGCCAAGCATTGATAAAGGGATGTCGTCTGTGTGGTCAATATCCTCTTCATCACTTCTGTCTTCATTGCCATAACAGTTGAGAGAACGTAGAGGTAGAAATTCTTGATCTGGATTGTCTGGTGCCCAGTTTGGGTCGTCGTCGTTGGACGAGATATCGAGATCTGAATCACAATCAGGTATGAATAAAAGCCTTGCAGCTTCTTCTGCAGTCATTTTCTTGGTAGCTCTTCTACTTCTTTCCTTGATCAGTCTCTCTTCCAAGTGCTTAGGACCATGACCTCTCATGGAGTCAGAGCTCGTGCTTGGGCCAGCTGAAATGAAATTCAAGGTAAGTGCATCACTTAATAATAATAATATAATGCAATAAAATAGGCCATTGGCCTCTACACTTGCTTGAGGCATCACACAAAATAGCTCTTTTACCCTTGTTACCAGTAAAAAGGAGGAACAGAAAGAAAATGTGCGTATTCCCGATCATAAAAAGGACTTGCTGCCTCGTTTGCTGTACAAATCTGCCTAGGTGTGGTTTGGCAATGAATGCCTGACGTGACCATTTGGTAACCAATCGTTAGCAACCTTGTTTGGGGCTAAACTACAGCTCAGAATTAGACTAGTGATATCTCATTCGAAAGATCGAATTCTTAGCTACAAAATAATATCATAATCAGGCTCTGAACTTACCAGAAACGTCCAGGTCATCGAGGTCAAAATCTGCACCTTTCCTCTTTTTCGACATTTATTTTATGTCTAAACTTGGACGCTCGCTCGACCGCTCGGGTAAAGCCTTGAGGGATAATAAATTCAAACGCGATAGAGCCAAGCAAGCGCTATCTAGTGAAAAAGAAATCACGGTTGTAACGTTGTCGAGTCGAGAGAAAAAAATTGGGGGTGAGGGGTATCCGTATGGTGACCACAGGCATGAAAGGGTTAAGGTAGGAAATGAGGTTAGCAGCTGGTTTTGTATTAAATCAGGAGTTAAGCAGGGTTGTTTTCTATCCCCATTTGTATGGATTATTTTGATGGACTTTGTTTTAAGAAGCACAGGAAGCCAATGGAAGGCCACGGAATCACATGGGGAGAAAACGTCTCCCGAACTTGGATTATGCTGATGATTTAAGCATCCTAGATGAAATTGTGAGCGAAATGAATGAATTTTTAGAGGTTTTGCGAGTTCAGGGTACTAGAATTGGTTTGAAAATTAATGTTAGGAAGACTAAGTCACTAAGGCTAGGAATAAGTGAAGATGAAAAGGTGACGTTGGGTAATGAAAAGATTGATCAGGTGGGCAACTTCACTTCACTTCTGGGTACCCGGCTGACTGACCGTATTTCAAACAATAGGCTTTACGAAAAATGTGGTTCAATACCGCTCTCAGGGCTATAATGAAAGAAAGGTTGAGGTGGCTAGGGCACGTTGTGCGGATGAAGGATGACAGATTGCCGAAGATTGTTCTTTTCGGCCAACCATCTAGGGCTAAACGGAAAGCAGATAATCCCCGTCTGGGGTGGGAGGACGTCATAAAGAAAGATTTAAAGGAAATGGGAACTTCGTGGGCGGGTGTAAAAAGGGAGGCTTTGAATAGATTGGGGTGGAGGAGGAATGTGCGTAGCTGTGTTGGCCTCAGGCGGCTTGGTGCTGCGGTGAGTTGTTAGTAGTAGTAGTAGTAGTAGATAGCCTACAGTCATAATATCTATTGGTAGTCTAATTAGGTTCGTAGTGTACGCTTCAGTGACACAGGTGGTCCTTCTACGATCCTTATTAAATCCCCTACTAATTATGAATTTCCTTTGTTTTTAAAATGGGGGCTCTACATTTCCTGCATAGGGTTATTGACCACACATACTCTAATGGCGCATTCTTAAAAATTCTGATTTACCACGATCTAAGGTGTCTCGGTCTCTTTTTCAAAATTCTCAAGAAAACTATTCTAGCCATCACAAATTGACGCCCAGAACGCATTATACTAAACACCTTACCTGACCTAACCACCTCTATATATTAAATATTTAATTAAAATATAACTGCATAGATACAGTTTATCTCGCTCAGGCTAGGCTGATTATCTCCGCGTGGACACAGAAAACCGGTTTCATTACAGATTAAGAACAAAGTGTGATCGCTATAACAGATAAGTACCAAAAAAGGAACCAATTTTCTTGCAAATACGTTGTTAAAGAAACTAATATCTAGTAAGCCTGTCACTCGCACTATTTTGTCAATGTCATTTGCATGTGTTACTTTTCAGTGCTAATTAAAAAAAAAAGCATGTGAAAACTAATATTAGATTTCGTATGATCCCTTATATGTCACTTTTAGACCGTTAGTTCTGTGGAATAGTCCTGTGAGGAAAAAAAAAAAACATCAGTACCACCCATGCAGACATGCGATTTCATATTATTTGCAGAATCTTTGAGGAATCTTTGATGTATCTCACTGTATAGAATTGATGTTGTAAAGGCTTAATTCAAATTAAACAACATATCACAACGAAAAGCAGTTGTCTACTAGTTCTAGCAGTGTCAATTGAAGGGTGGAGACAGGGGGCCTGTACCCCTTAGATTTTTGTTTACTCTGCCTAAATTTCTGAAAATGCCTTTTTTTGAGTATTTTCATTGAAAATTGACCTTTTTTGGCATTTTCACTGATTAGAAAAGATCCCCCCTGATACTGACAAAACATTTCCCCCCCCCACCGATTTTAGTGAATTGACGCAACTAGCCTTGCCTAGTATTGACGCAACTGGCCTAGTTCCGTTAGTCAACAGATGATTTATAAAATATATCCGGGGGGAAGGGAGGGGGATATACAATACGGGGTTGTTAACCTCAGGTGCAAGACTTTCGACAATAGAGATTATGGTGGTACCCTTTTTGTGGTTCTCAGCCTTTCCTCTCCGGACACGTCACCAAAAATACCATTTTTCGGCCCTTTGGCCATTCATGTTTGTGTTATTAAGTCACGTTTATAAAAAGCACATAGATATAAAAATTAACTTTCAAATGTGCCGTCAATTATGCTCTTTTGCTCCACTTGGGGTGAAGAAAAAAACAGGAAATAAAGGGACACACTGGTGCTCTCCATGTAAAAAGTGACTTTTCCTGTTGTTCAAGGCGGAGGGCTGTAAGTTTCCTGCAGAGGATTCTCCACAATGATGATTCCAATGATGCATTTTTTCAGTCCAATGTGAGGCCATTTTCGAGGGTTTCAGGCTCACATTCGAAATTCTCATAAATTTATTTTCAAAATAAATTTTACCGTAAACGAAGTAATACTCACCATTTTTGGATCAGCAGCAAATTACAATTTTTATCACTAGACAATTCACAATATCACAATATCAAAAGATAAAACGCGTTTTTAAATATTTGGTTACTATGGGTCGTGGTTCGCTTTTTACTAGGTTGCAGCTATTTGCTGCAAACATGATTCCAGGTAGTGCTGTAATCATGACACGCCAATTATCCGGTGAAAAATGTGAAATTTTTCATAAGTTATGCCTGTGTCCAAACAAACATGAGGTAAATAATTAATTCTTTCAATCTTTATTTATATGCGATAATTTCAATTAATAAAGCGCAAAAATGTACATGATAGCATGAAAACTTTAATCAGAAGTAAACACCATGGGCTCATAACAATAATGGTAACAAGGGACTATTTATAGGCTTCACCATAGCATAAAAGCTGTACTCTATGCAGACAAGCTGTAACATGTAATACTTCAAAAATACCGTTTTTTTAGTTTTAACAAACTTCAATATATGATTAAAAATGAATCAAAAAGAGAATACAATAGACCGTTGTCAAGAAAAAAGGATTCATTATTAAATTTTTGAGCTTTAAACTGAGGCAGATCAAGTCTTGAAAATGTAACTTCTTATCTTGAATTCTCTAGGAACCAATTATTTGCGTATAATCCCATTTACATACCTATATCTGATCTTCGGATTCTTACAGCCAAAAGCTTATTAGTCGGATATTCATTTGCAAAAATAGTGGCGAGGTCAGTAGAAGAGACACCTTCGCATATTAAGCTTGGCCTGGCGTCTGTTGGTACCTCTTGCAAACAGGTGCACGGTGCAATTAAGTCAGACGTTGGGCAAAATGGATAGTCAGCCCGAAAAGCAGAAACATTTGATATTAACACAATTAGACACAGCCCTTTGAGTATCTGCCTGAAAAATATAAAATTGGAGTGCTACCATAAATGGAGTGATAGCATGGAAGGAAATCTGAAAACTTTTTAAAATGAAAAAAAAAAACGCTTTGCAAGACTATTGTCTTTTCATTAGATATGGTTCCATATGGAATTTCAATCTTTTTTCCAGATTAACTACCGCTGAGTTGTGAAAATCGCTTGTTTGTAAACTAATTTATAAACTAATAATAAACTAATGATCGATACGGCCACCCATTTGTTGGTTCTACATCAAATGGTCACGAAGTAGATAAGAAACTATGTGGAATGAGATGGCGTGACGCTGTAACTTCAAGCTATTAATTTAAAAAAAAAAGTTTAGCGAGGGAAGTAAAGAGCGAAGTTGAAACTTAAAATGGACAAAAATTATTACTTCACAGCCTATCTAACATATATCAATAAAACTAGTACATATAAACCAACTAATTATGTTTCCAAATGTTTCTAGGATTATAGAAAACTAGCTCTCTACTGAAAACACAAAAGTCAAGTATAAAAAATAGGAGTACTGATTTGGAAGTCAAAAGTGAGTATGTAGCCTGACAACAACAAACTAAACTTCAAACTTTTTTATAGTCTGACACCAGTTAGTAACTTTCAGTATACAGAAATATTAGATTAGTATATAGATTTATCAGGTAGCATTTTGGTCTCGCCAGTTATAATACCAATAGTGAGTAATATACAATCTTCAGTTGTAAGAAATATGCTTAACTATTACTTGAAATGAAGATCAAATAAGATATAATATGAACCCTGGAAATGCAGTTATTTCTCTATACACAACAGTGAATTTCAAGCTATGGTACAAATTCTAAAGGTAGTCTATAGTCATAATACTATCAAGATGGCTTTACTTCGAGCTTGTCAACAAAATCATCAGGACATGTCCTTTTCAGAGCCAAAACGAGAGCCAGTCATTGAACTGAGCCAAGCAGGAATCGAACGCATGATCTATTGCGCTATTGTGCAGAAGTGATACCAAACTAAACGAAAAAAAAAAATAAAGCAACAATACTAAAATATATTTTTTGTTCCTTAAAAAGTGTCCTTAATTGGTTTGCTTTTACTGTTCTGAAACTCCTATATTATTTTGTGTTTTTAGTAAAGAGCTAGTTTTCTATAATCCTAGAAACATAGGGAAACATAATTAGTTGGTTTGTACTAGTTTTATTGATTTATGTTTGTTAGGCTGTGAAGTAATAATTTTTGTCCGGTTTAACTTTCAACTTTGCTTTTTACTTCCCATGGACAACTTTTTTTATTTTAATTAAACTTTGCTCGTTTTTGATTAAATTTGATGTAGAAAAACAACACATCCGCGCTTTTTTTTATTTATATGGACTAATTTCTGTTCGTTTAATTTTAATGTCACTTCTTAGTTTCAGTCGAAAACTTATTTTTCTATATAATTTCTGATCATCAACGATCTAGGGGAGATAACATACTTCTCGAAAATAATGCAAAAAGGACTCTAGAAAGGACGTCCCTTCCCCTCAATTACCGCCGTTAGAAGTAGCACACAAGCTTCATCGCAGAGTGAAGTTTGAAGGTTCAATTCAAAACTGTTGATCATTCAGGCTTAATTTTTGGTAGATTTTTAGTTGACAAGTTTTTAGTTCTAGTTAATTTGTTTTCACAATATTTTTTTTTTAAGATTAGTAGGCGATTTATGAAACTTACTAAGAGGGCTTGGAGGGGGAGTATACGTGAAGGGTATAAACCTCTAGTTAAGTGCTTTGGACCATAATTATTGCAATGATACCGTTTTATGCTTCCAAACTCTTCCACTTTAGAAGTGGCACCAAAAGTGCAGTTTTTAGTACTATATGGAACTTTTGGATAGTAAAATCAATAAAAAGCACGTAGATATGAGTAATAAAATGAGACTTCCCGGGATATGCTTTAAAAAATGTGTGCATCACATTTGCAAAAATAGTGAATTATCTGAAAAGTAATCATAAGGAGAAATAAACCATGATTTAAAAAAAAATCCAAGCAGGAATCGAAGGCATGATAATCAAATTTGAAGTCCAGCGCTGTACTAAAAGAATCACACCTCTAATAATCTAATTTAATATATTGGTGTTTGTAGGACTTTAACTGCATAGCTTATTAAGGGGGGCTGGAGGAGGAACATGCAGAAGGTGCTCTTGCAAACATCCAAGGGTTAAGGGTTTGGGACCATAATATTTATTGTGACACCGTTTTTTACTTCCAAGATTATCAACTTAAGAAGTGGCACCTAAAGTTGTTGTTTCCAGTGCTATATCTCACGTACGAATGGCAGAATCGATAAAAAGCAAGTAAATGTGAGTAAAAGTTTTCAACGAGCTATTAAACATGAATAAAAAGTTGTGGCAACACACAAAACTCTATCAAAAATCTATCTACGATGTTCTGGTAGCCCGCTAACCCCACCTCTTGAGAAATGGCATAAAAAGTGCCTTTTTCGTGCCATATGACACTTGCAGATGGCGGAATCTATATAAACCATGTACATATGAGAAATAGCTTCTGAACGAGCTCTTAAGCATCTCTCCATGATGTTCTAGTAACCCGCTAGGCCTGAAAAAAAAAGAAAAAAGACCGTTTTAACGTTTTTTAACTTTTAGTTACTATGGGCTATGGTTCGTTCTTTACTAGGTTCCAGCTAATGCTTCAACCCTGACAAAGAGTTCATTGCAAACTGTCCCAAGAAACTAGCTAACATTGACATCGGTGAAATCTAATAAATGGTAGAATTTGTAAAAAAAAAAGTAAATATAAGTAATAGCTTTTAATTGAGCCCTTAAACATGAATCTACTATGGTGCGGTAGCCTGCTAACTGTGCAGTAGCTTACTGGTGAGCAGAGGATTTATGAAACTTACTAAGGGGGCTTGGAGGGGGATTGGACGGGAGGGATTCTTTTAAACATCCAGCTAAGGATTCTGGAACATAGCTATTACAACAGTACTTGTTTTGTACTTCAGAGCCTTTCTACTTAAGAAGTGGCACCAAAAGTGTTGTTTTCAGTGCTATATCAAACAGTTCGTGGTAACGAACTGTAAGTAAGGAGCACAGTTTATATATTATCCAGTATGATCATTCTCTATCTCACCCATTATAAAAACCCGGACCGGGGTGCGAGTGCTCCGGAGAACGTTTTTGCAGATATAAACATAAGCGAAGTCAGATTAGCGGGAATGCGGGTTGGTCTGTTTCCGATTTTTTCCAACAAAGTGCATGGAAACAATCGGAAACAGACTAAACTGCATTCCCGCTAATTCAGAAATAAGTGGGGGGAGCTTTTTGTTCGCACCGAGAACGAAGACCAGAAATGATCTGCGATAAGCTTACTGTCTATAAACTGTGGTAAGGAGCGACCCGGCTCAATGGTAACCGAAAATCTAAAAAACGGAATTTTGATACCAATAGATACATCAAAAGAATCAAATTTTAATTTCGATTTCAAATATATAAGTTTCATCAAGTTTAATTTTACCTATCAAAAGTTACGCGCCTGAGAAAATTTGGCTGATTTTCGAAAAACAGGAAAGACCCCCTAAAAGTTATACAACCTTAATGAAAATCACACCATCATATTCAGCGTATCAGAGAACCTTACTGTAGAGGTTTCAAGCTCCTTTCTACAAAAATGTGGAATTTTCCATTTTTTGCCAGAAGAAAGATCACGGATGCGTGTTTATTTGTTTTTTTGTTTTTTTGTTGTTTTTTTTTTCAGGGGTGATCGTATCGACCCAGTGGTCCTAGAATATCGTGGGAGGGCTCATTGGAACGGAAATTAAAAGTTCTATTGCCCTTTTTAAGTGACCAAAAAATGGAGGGCAACTAGGCCCCCTCCCACGCTCATTTTTTCCCAAAGTCATCTGATCAAAATTTTGAGATAGCGATTTTGTTCAGCATGGTCGAAAATATTTTAACCATGTCTTTTAGGATGACTTGATCCCTCGAAGCCCACAGGAGGAGGGCTGAAAGTTATGAACTTTACCCAATGTTAACATCACAGTTTATATAATTATCCAGTATGATCTTTCACTATCTCATCCAGAGAACGTTGCTCCAGAGAACGTGCTCCAGAGAACGTTTTTGCAGATAGAAACATAAGCGGAATCAGATCTTTTCACGAGTAGACAAGTCAGACTGTGATCTAATCGGAAACAAATGGAAACCCGCTACTACGAATAATGCACTTTGTTGGAAACAATCGGAAACAGACTAACCCGCTAATGCAGAAAGAAGTGGGAGGAGCTTTTTGTTCGTACCGAGAATGAAGACCAGAAATAATCTGCGATAAACATACTGTATAAGTATATAATCTGTGGTTAGCATATAGTATTGTTTATTGGGACACGGCTCAATGGTAACCGAAACTCTCGAAAACGGTATGTTGATACACATCGATGCATCAAAAGAATTGGATTTTAATGCTGATTTCAAATATATAAGTTTCATCAAGTTTAAGCCTACCCATCAAAATTTAAGCGCCTGAGAAAATTTGGCTGATTTTCGAAAAAAGGGGGAAGACCCCCTAAAAATTATAGAACCTGAATGAAAATCACACCATCATATTCAGCGTATCAGAGAACCCTACTGTAGAGGTTTCAAGCTCCTGTCTACAAAAATGTGGAATTTTACATTTTTTGCCAGAAGAAAGATCACGGTTGCGTGTTTTTTTTCCCCAGGGGTGATCGTATCGACCCAGTGGTCCTAGAATATCGTGTGGGGGGCTCATTTGAATGGAAATTAAAAGTTCTAGTTCTCTTTTTAAGTGACCAAAAAAATTGGAAGGCAACTAGGCTCCTCCCACGCTCATTGTTTTCCCAAAGTCACCTGATCAAAATTTTGAGATAGCCATTTTGTTCAGCATGTTCGAAAATATTATGACTATGTCTTTTAGGATGACTTAATCCCCCGAAGTTCCCAGGAGGAGGGCTGAAAGTTATGAACTTTACCCAATGTTAACATATAGTACGTTTTCAGGGGAGATTTTTCCTGGTAGTGGGGGGGGGGGTCGAGCAGGGACGTATGCAGGGGGGGCCTCCGGGCCCGCCCCCCCCCCGAAATCTCACGATTTTTTTCATTTTACCATTATTTTCTGATTTTTCTCACAGAATAATGGGTTTGAAGGATTTGCCCCCCCCCTCCGAAACAAATTGGGCCCCCCCGAAACAAATTCCTGTGTACGTGTCTGGGGTCGGGGGTTATGTAGGAGGATCTTTCCGTGAAGGAAGTGTTCATGGGGGAAGGGACATTGCTATGAAGGGGACGCCGGACTTCCCAGCATTATTTAAAAAAAGATCAGAAATTAAATATAAAAAAACAAATTTTTCAACTGCAACATCGGCAACATCAAAACTTTAAACGAACAGAAAATATTACTTATATGATTGGGTTCACCCCGCTAGTCAATACCTCATTCTTTAAGCCAAAGGTTTTTTAGTACTTTCATAAGAGCTATTTATTCTAATTAACGGCCTTTGTGATTAAACGGTCATTTTTAAAGAATTGGAACAAAATTTGAACTTTCGCTTAAAGAGTAAGGTATTGACTAGGGGGCGAACCCCCTAATATATGTATTAAAAATATATAAATATAGAAGTTCGTTACGTAAGTTAATTCGTAAGTTACGTATATTTATTAATAATAAAAACGTTCGTAAATAAAATTACACAAGTTTCGAGAAAGCCGTTTATCCAAATAAAAGTAGATTAAGATGAAAATTTTGTTTTAATTATTCATGTACTATGTGCCAAGATAAAAACCTGCATTTATACAAAAAAGTTCAAAAATCAAATAAAAAAAAAACAAGTTATTTTAACTGAAAGTAAGGAGCGACATTAAAACTTAAAACGAACAGAAATTATTCCGTATATGAAAGGGGCTGTCCCCTCCTCAACGCCTTGCTCTTTACGCTAAAGTTTGACTTTCTCACAACTCTATTTTTTTTTAATCAATAAAAAACTCTAGCGTAAAGAGCAAGGCGTTGAGGAGGGGACAACCCCTGTTATATACGGAATAATTTCTGCTCGTTTTAAGTTTTAATGTCGCTCCTTACTTTCAGTTAAAAAAAACTTGTTTTTTTTATTTAATCACACTTAAGAAGGGTAGAGTTACTAAGATCACGTAGATATGAAAAATAGCTTTCAAATGAGCCATTAAACATAACCCTTAAAAGTTCTGCTAGCCCAAGACTCATGGCACAAAAATAGCCATTTTTAGTGCAATTTGGAACTTGCAGATGGTGTAATCAAACAGTTCGTGGTAACGAACTGTAAGTAAGGAGCGACCCGGCTCAATGGTAACCGAAACTCTAGAAAACGGGTTTTTGATACCAATAGATATATCAAAAGAATCAGATTTTAATGCTGATTTCAAATATATAACTTTCATCAAGTTTAGTGCTACCAATCAAAAGTTACGCTCCTGAGAAAATTTGGCTGATTTTCGAAAAAAGGGGGAAAGACCCACTAAAAGTTATAGAACCTTAATGAAAATCACACCATCATATTCACCGTATAAGAGAACCCTACTGTAGAGGTTTCTAGCTCCTATCTACAAAAATGTGGAATTTTCCATTTTTTGCCAGAAGAAAGTTCACGTATGCGTGGTTATTTGTTTGTGTGTTTTTTTTGTTTTTTTTTTCCCAGGGGTGATCGTATCGGCCCAGTTGTCCTAGAATATCGTGGCAGGGCTCATTGGAGCGGAAATTAAAAGTTGTAGTGCTCTTTTTAAGTAACCAAAAAAATGGAGGGCCACTAGACTCCCTCTCTCTCTCATTTTTTTCTCAAAGTCACCAGATCAAAATTTGAGAGAGTCATGTTGTTTAGCCTGGTCAAAAATATGATAAATATGTCTTTTAGAATGACTTGATCCTCGAATGTCCCCCGGGGGACGGCTGAAAGTTATGAACTTTACTCAATGTTAACATATAGTATTGGTTATTGGGAAGTATACAGACTTTTTCAGAGGAGATTTTTTCTGGTAGGTGGGGGAAGGAAAGGGTCGGGGGCTATATGGAAGGATCTTTCCATGAAGGAAGTTTTCATGGGGGAAGAGAAATTGCCATGAAGGGGGCGCCGGACTTAACAGCATTATTTATTGGTTATTGGGAAGTATACAACCATTTTCAGGAAGGATTTTTTCTGGAGGGGGGGGCCCTAGCGGCCGCCCCGCGGCGGTTGACGCGTGCCAGGGAGGAAGTTTATTGGGGGCAAGTGTAAGTTCGCTGACGGGAGCGCCGGATTTCCAAGCATTATTTAAAAAACAATCAGAAGTTAAATAAAAAAAAACAAGTTTTTTCAACTGAAATATAAGAAGGAATATTAGAACTTAAAACAAACAGAAATTATAACGTATGTGAGGGGGTTTTCCCCCAAGTCAATACCTCGCTCTTTATGCTACAGTTTTTTTTTAGTGCTTTCAAAAGATCGATCTATTAGAATTAAACGACCTTTTTGATTCAGGGTTTTCTGAATCAAAATTTTTCTTAACTTTTAAAATCAAGAACGTGGTATTGACTAAGGGGAGAACCCCTTCGTATAAGTAATAACATATACGTAATAAAAAAAAACAATAAAAAAACAAGCGATACGGCTCAATATTAATCGAAACTTTTAAAAACGAAATTTTGATGTCAATAAATGTATCAAAAGAATGTGTTTATAATGCTGATCCTAAATATATAAATTTTATTAAGTTTAGTATTACTCATCAAAGGCTACGAGCCTGAGAAATTTTACTCGATTTTTTAAAGAGGGGGGAAACATCCCCTAAAAGTGAAAGAATTTTAGTGAAAATCACACCGTCAGATTCAGCGTATCAGAAAACCCTATTACATAGGTTTCAAGCTCATATCTGCAAAAATCTGCAACTTTGTATTTTTTGCCAGAAGAAAAATATACGAATATACAAGTTAGTTACGTAAGTTAATTTGTAAAGACATCCATTTAGTAAAAAAAAGTAAAATTTTTATGCAAATAAAAGCTGCATTAACTAAAAAACGATCAGAAATTAAATAAAAAAAACAAGTTTTTTAATTTGAAAGTAAGGAGCGACATTAAAACTTAAAACGAACTGAAATTATTCCGTATATGAAAGGGGCTGTCCCCTCCTCAACGCCTCGCTCTTTACGCTAAAGTTTGACTCTGTCTCACAACTTTATTTTTTAAAACAATAAAAAACTTTAGCGTAAAGAGCGAGGCGTTGAGGAGGGGACAGCCCCTTTCATATACGGAATAATTTCTGTTCGTTTTAAGTTTTAATGTTGCTCCTTACTTTCAGTTTAAAAAACTTGTTTTTTTTATTTAATTTATAGGAAGAACGTAGATATGAGCAATATCTTTTATATGAGCTATAAAAAAATCTGTCTATGATATTCTAGTAGCCTGCTAGCACCACCCCTTGAGAAATGGCACAAAAAGTGGTATTTTAGCGCCATATGACACTTGCAAATGGTGGAATTGATAAAAAGCACATAGATATAAAAAATCGCTTTTGAATGAGCCACTAAGCAGCTCTCTATGATGTTCTGGTAACCCGCTAGGCCTTCTGAAAAAAAAAGAAAAAAAGGGAGACAGATCAGTACTGCCAATGCAAAAAAGTGATTTTCCTTGTTGTTCAAGAAGGGAGACTGTAATTTCCCTGAAAAAGGTTTTCGACCATGCTAATTGCAATGGTACATTTTTCATTTTGATCTGATGTCATTTTCGAGGGGTTTCAGGCAAATTTTTCTAAATTACTATAAATTTCTTTTCGCAATAAACTTTTATTTTTAAGAAGAACCGAAATAATCGTTACCATTCCTGAGTCAGTGTCAGATGGGATTATATGATCTAGCTAGGGATTAAGTAAATACATCTTTACTAGGCAGTTTTTTTCAAAGCACGTTTTTAACCTTTGGTTCCTATGGGCTATTGTTCGCTCTTTACTAGGTGGCAGCTGCCGCTGCAACCATGATTTCTTGTAATTTTTGGCGTTCAACAGGGAAGTGAAATATTGAATTGTATTAAAAGCACGTATCGAAACCTATTAAATTGATCATTCGCTTATTGAGCTTGAGAACTCAATTAGCTGAAATTCCAGTAAATTTAAACATATTTATATGATCTAGCTAGGGATTAAGTGAATACATCACTTTTTGCCTTTTACAAATTCAATTATTTTTATGGAACAAATTCTATGTTGAGCCCGTAAATTGACTCAAAACAGCCCATAGTAACCAAAAGTTTATAACTGTTTTGTGAAAAAATTGTCATTCGTAACTGGTACAGGATTGCTACTATTATTTCTATTAGTCTGGATATTAAAATATTATTTCAAACACACATTTGCAGGAATTTCTTAAAAAGAGCTCGAAACCCAAGGTCATATCAGGGAGAGGCTACCGGGTTTGAACCCTCCATCCCCGAAATTATTTTTGACTCGTAATAAAAGAGCAAAAATGGCGGGGGGGGTGATAGTTCTTTAAACGCAAATGAGTACTAGACTTGAATTCAGGATGAAAATCTGATTCTAAAGGAAATTGTATAGATGATGAAGTGTAAAATACGACAAAAATTATTTAACTCGAATTTAGGATTAACAGTCTTTCATGGCTCTATTTTTTTTAAATGCAGTTGCCATTATTTTAGAAGGATATTAACCCATAAGAAGACGTTTCCCTAAATTTGAGAAATAGATTATCAACTCTATAAACCCTTATAATTCATGATTGAGCATAGGTATAAGGCTAAAAGCACTTCCTGTGCATCATTTTGACAGGGCCGGATAAAGGGCGGTTGGGCCCAATCTGGCCCTAAGCGGCCATCAAAACGGACAATTGATTCTCAAAATTGTTAAATGTTCTCAACAATTCCAGTCAGTGTTGCTTCTGGAGAGAGATCATTTTCCAGGCTAAAACCAATAAAAAAAACCATGTCATATCAAGAATAATCAGTATAGACTAAATAGTTAACCAATTATGTTGGTTAAAAGTGAGGACACAATGAAAATAGATTTTAAAACCGTTTTAGGAGCATTTGCAGAACAAAAATGTAGAAATTTTGTACATTCACGTGCCCATATTCGATGCTGTAAATTTCAAATTTCAATTGTGATTGGATTACTTTGGGGGGCGGGGGCCTTTAGGGAGGCGGGGAGTTGACCTAAAATGTAATTAGAAATAAAAGAGGTTTCAGAACCACATGCCTACGCTTCTCCAACCACTAAGTGGCAAGGGGTTGTGGTCAGGAGCGTAATTTCACATGGGACAGAGGGAGCAACTTCCTCTCACAGGCCGTAGTTTTCCCCCAGACCCCAGTTTCTTCCCTTCCCCCAGGTGAAATTTAGTTTTCTCCAAAAATGTTCTCAAAACTAAGATAAGCCTGCATAATTCAAGCATCCACTGAAGCAGGTCAGCTTTCTATAGTACATCTTTACCTTTTTTATTACTATATGGCTCGTTTTAAGTTTTCTCTGTCGTTAACACTTGATTTGGTAAAATTGGCTCCAGATTTTACCCCCCCCCCCACACACACAAACTTTTGAAAAAATTACTCCATACGTTGGGGTATGGATTTAATGATCTGCTAAGAATGTCGTTGCAAACCATGAACTGGATTACCTCTATTCCCTTTTGAGTCAAAATGCTTGACAAAATACCTTCCCGGGACATGCTTTAAAAATAAGTGCATCGCATTAATAAAAACAATGAAATTATCTGAAAATAATCATATAGAAGGGGCCAAAACTGTGATTGAAAAAAAAAGTTAGGAATCGAACCTAAGACACTCTAATTTGAAGTCCGCCTCTGTGCTAACAGAACCACGCCTCTAATAATCTGATTTGATATATTGTTTTTTTTTTTACCTTCATTGCTTAGCTTATTAAGGGGGCTTGGAGAAGGAACATAGGGGAGGTGTTCTTGCAAACCTCCGGTTAAGGGTTTTGGACCATAATTATTACAAGGATGATATTGTTTAATCATTCCAAGCTTTTCAATAACGAACTGTAAGTAAGAGGTGACCCGGACCAATAGTAACCGAAACTCTAAAGAATAGAATTTTTATATTTGTAGAAACTTCAAAATAATTGAATTTTTATGCAACTTTTAAATATATAACTTTCATCAAGTTTAGTTCTACGCATCAAAAGTTAAAAGCCCGACAAAATTTGCCTTATTTTCAAAAAAAAGGTGAAACACCCCCTGAAAGTCATAAAATCTTACTGGAGATCACACCATCAGATTCAATGTACCAAGGAACCTTACTGTAGAGGTTTCAATCTCCTATCTGCAAAAATGTGGAATTTTGTATTTTTTTTGCCAGAAGAAAGATCACTGATGCGCGTTTATTCGTTTTTTATTTTTCCCAGGGGTGATCATATCAACCCTTTGGTCCTAGATTGTCGCGAGAGGACTCATTCGGACGAAAATTAAAAGTTTTAGTGCCCTTTTTAAGTGACAAAAAAATTTGGAGGGCAACTAGTATCACTTCTTTCAAAAAAAAACTGCATTTTTCAGGTACAAGTTATGCTCACCATTCTACCATCGGAGACTCTTAACCATTCTACTGAAGTCACAGTAAAAGCGCAACTTCATTTCTCGAGGATGCACCGAAAAATAAACAAGCACCACTTCATTATTATATTTTGGTTTTTCTATTTTCCGCAGCTAGTTAAAGTAAATAATGAATAGTAAAGCTTATATAACTAAATACTACTAGGAGACTAGAAGTTTGTAATAAAACCTTACTTTCCTAGAAACCAGCATCAACCATTTATAATCACAAGCGGTGCAATCACGCTGCCCAAGTAAAGAACGATGTTGGCACAATGTATTGTTTTTTTTTTCTTATATCAGGGCACTTCGTATCGAAGGACATGTCGTAGAAACTTCGAAAAAAGCTCATTTGATTGGAAATTGGAATGGCAAGTGCCCTTTTTAGCAGTCGAAAGTGATTGGAGGCAGCTAACACCCCTCCCAAGCCCACCATTTCCCCAAACACGTCCAATCAAAATTTTGAGATTGCCATTTTGTTCAACGTAGTTGAAAGATTGGGAATTAGGCCTTTGAGGATGACAACCCCCCCCAAAGTCCTCAGGGCAAGGGTTGTAAGCTATGCCCTGGGGATATATAAGATTTTTTTCGAAAGCTTTGTCGTAGAAACTTCAAAAAGTGCTAATTCGATTGTAAATTCAAAGGGCTAGTG
This sequence comes from Artemia sp. Qi Xiang Cuo, assembly GCF_049724085.1. Taxonomy (NCBI): domain Eukaryota; kingdom Metazoa; phylum Arthropoda; class Branchiopoda; order Anostraca; family Artemiidae; genus Artemia; species Artemia sp. Qi Xiang Cuo. Next base: position 72,463 of record NW_028300477.1, read on the forward strand.
CCCTTTTTAACAGTCGAAAGTGGATGGATGGCAACTAACACCCCTCTCACGCCCACTTTTCCCTAAACACATCCAATCAAAATTTTGAGCCAGCCATTCTGTTCGACGTAGTTGAGAGTTCTGGAAATTAGGTCTTTGAGGATGACACCCCCCACAGTCCTCAGGGCAAGGGTTGTGTGTAATGCCCTGGGTGCATATAAGGCTTTTATAGAAAGCATTGTCGTAGAAACTTCAAAAAGAGCTCATTCGATTGGAAATTGAAATAGCTAGTGCCCTTTTTAATAGTCGAAAGTGATTGGAAGGCAACTAACGCTCCTTCCACGCCCACAATTTCCCCGAACACATCCAAGCAAAATGTTAATGTAGCCATTTTGTTCAACACAGTTGAAAGTTCTGGAAATTATATCTTTGAGCAAGACCCCCCCTTCTCCCCCCCCCCCGCAGTCTTCAGGGCAAGGGTTATAAGCAATGCCCTGGAGGGCATATAAGGTTTTTATTGAAAGCTTTGTCTTAGAAACTTGAAAAAGGGCTCATTCGATTGGAAATTTAAAGGGGTAGTGCGCTTTTTAATTGTCAAAAGTGATTTGAGGGCAACTAGATTCCCTCCCACCGTTTCCCAAAACACATCGAATCAAAATTTTCAGATAGCCATTTTATTCAACATAGTAGAATATTTTGGACATTAGGTCTTTAAGAATGACAATCTCCCAGATCCCTCAGGGCAAGGGTTGTAAGTTATGCCCTGGGGGGATATAAGGTTTTTATAGAAAACTATGTTATAAAAACTTTAAAAAGGGCTCACTCGATTGGAAATTGAAAGGGATAGTACCCCTTTTGATAGTCGAAAGTGATTGAAGGGCAATTAACCCCCCTCTCACGCTCAACATTTCCCCAAACACATACAATCAAAACTTTGAGATATCCATTTGTTCAACGTAGTTGAAAGTTCTGGGAATTAGGTCTTTGAGGATGATAACCCCCTCAGAACACTCAGGACAAGGGTTGTAAGTTATGCCCTGGGGGCGAATAAGGTTTTTATAGAAAATTTTGTCGTAGAAACTTAAAAAAGGGCGCATTTGATTGGAAATTGAAAGGGCTAGTGTCCTTTTTAATAGTCGAAAGTGAATGGAGAGCAACTAACCCCCCTCTAACGCCCCCATTTCCCCAAACACATTCAATCAATGTTTGGAGATAGCCATTTTGTTCAACGTAAGTTGAAAGTTCCGGAAATCATGTATTTGAGGATGACAAACCCCCCAGAGCGCCCGGGGCAAAGGTTGTAATTTATGCCTTAGTAATATATAAGGCTTTTATAGATAGCATTGTCGTAGAAACTTCAAAATGGGCTCATTCAATTGGAAATTGAGAGGGCTACTGCCCTTTTTGATAGTCAAAAGTGATTGGAGGGTAACTAACCCCCCTCTAACGCCCACTATTTCCCCAACACATCCAATCAAATTTTTCAGATAGCCATTTTTATCATCACAGTTGAAAATTCTGGAAATTATGTATTTAAGGATGACAAACTCCCCAGAGCCCCCAGGGGAAAGGTTGTAAGTTTTGCCCTGGGGGGGCATATAAGGTTTTTATAGATAGCCTTGTCGTAGAACTTAAAAAGGGGCTCAATCAATTGGAAATTAAAAGGAATAGTGCCCTTTTTAATAGTCCAAAGTGATTAAAGGGTATCTAACCCCCCTCTCATGCCCACCATTTCCTCAAACGCATCAAATCAAAATTTTCAGATAGCTATTTTGTTCAACGTAGTTGAAAGCTCTGGAAGTTAGGTGTTTCAGGATGACACTCCCCCCAGAGCCCTCAGGGCTAAGGTTGTAACTTGTACCATGGAGGTATATAAGGTATTTGTTGAAAGCTTTGGCGTAAAAACCTCAAAAGTAGCTTATTCGATTGGAAATTCAAAGGGCTAGTGCCCTTTTTAATAGTCGAAAGTGATTGGAGGGCAATAAACCGACCTCTCACGCTTACCTTTTTCCGAAACACATCCAATCAAAATTTTGAGATAGCAATTTTGTTCAACGTAGTTAAAGTTCTGGAAATTAGGTCTTTGAGGATGACAAGCCCCCCCCCCCTGCCGCCCGCAGGGCGAGGGTTGTAACTTATGCCCTGAGGGCAAATAAGGTTTTTTATAGAAAGTGTTGTTGTACAAACTTCAAAAGGGCTCATTCGATTGGAAATTGAAATTTCTAGTGCCCTTTTTAATAGTCGAAAGTGATCGGAAGACCGCTAACACCCCTTCCAAGCCCACCATTTCACAAAACACATTAAATTAAAATTTTGAGATAGCTATTTTGTTCAACGCAGTTGAAAGTTCTGGAAATTATGTCTTTGAGCAGGACGCCCTCCCCCCCCACAGTCTTCAGGGCAAGGGTTATAAGCTATGCCCTGGGGGCATATAAGGTCTTTAATGAAATCTTTATCGTAGAAACTTGAAAAAGGGCTTATTCGAATGGAAATTCAAAGGGCTAGCGCCCTTTTTAATAGTCAAAAGTGATTTGAGGGTGACTAACTCCCCTCTCACGCCCAAATTGTCCATTTTGTTCGACGTAGTCAAAAGTTCTGGAAATTAGGTCTTTTAAGATGATAACCCCCTCACAGCCCTAAGGGCAAGGCTTGTAAGTTATGCCGTGGGGACATATAAGGTTTTTATAGAAAGCGTAGTCGTAGAGGCTTCAAAAAGGACTCAATCGATTTGAAATTGAATTGTCTAGTTCCCTTTTTAATAGTTGAAAATGAATGGAGAGCAACTAACCCCCTTTCACGGTCATCATTTCCCCAAACACATACAATCAAAATTTTAAGAAAAACTTTTTTCAACGTAGTTGCAAGTTCTGGAAATTATGTCTTTGATGATGACAACCCCACAGCCCTCAGGGCAAGGGTTGTAAGTTGCGCCCTGGGGGCAGATAAGGTTTTATAGAAATCGATTTTGTGGAAGCTTCAAAAAGGGCTCAATCGATTCGAATTTAAAATGGCTAGTGCACTTTTTAACAGTCGAAAGGGATTGCAGGGCAACGAACCCCCGTGGCACTCCCACCATTTCCCAAAACACATCCAATCAGATTTTTGAGATAGCCATTTTGTTTAACGTAGTTGATATTTCTCGAAATTATGTATTTGAGGATGACAAACGCCCCAGAGCCCCCAGGGCAAAGGATGTAAGTTATGCCCTGGGGGCATATGAGGTTTTTATATATAGCGTTGTCGTAGAAACTTCAAAGGTGGATCATTCATCTGGAAATTGAGAGGGCTAGTGCCCTATTTAATAGTCGAAAGTGATTGGAAGGTAATTACCCCCCTCTCACGCTTACCAAACACATCCAATCAACATTTTAAGATTGCCATTTTCTTGAACGTAGTTGAAAGTTCTGGAAATTAAGTCTCTGAGGATGAACCCCCCCTCCACCCCAAAGCCCTTAGGGTTAAGGTTTTAATTTATTTCCTGGTGGCATATAATGTTTTTATAAAAAGTGTTGTCGTAAAACTTTCAAAAAGGGCTCATTCGATTGGAAATGGAAAGGGCGATTGCCCTTTTTAATAGTCGAAAGTATACTGAGGGAGAATCTCCCCCGACGCCCATGATTTTTCCAAGCATGTCCGATCATCGTTTTAATATGGCCATTTTGTTCAACGTAGTTGAAAGTTCTGAAATTATTTCTTTGAGGATACAATCCTCCCCTCCCCCCACATAAGTAGAATGCTTCGTCTGGATTCTAGCAGACTATGTTCCATCCTGTGTTATTTGTCCCACTTTACGTTCCATGGCACCTTTCCATGGCAGATTACCAGACTGATTATTGCTATTGTTGTCAATTGAATATGGAATTATACAAAACCTACCAGACAAGTTTTTTTGACATAATTTACGTAGACTAGATTTCTACTTCATGATATACATGTTTTTTTAGGGTAAATCCATGTCAGAAAAACCGGTGCGTCTTTTTTAGCTGCCAATATATTCAATTATTTTTTTTTGTATATATTCAGGTATCAGATTAGAATTTTCTACAGTTTGAATAGTTCATTCAATCTACTAGTATCAATATTTTTGCAATCATTTACATAGATATGGAATATTCTAAGCGACTTCTGGTGAGTAAAATTTTCTCATTATTATAATAAAAGGAAATCTATTTTTTTTGTCTCGCCATTAAGTTAAGGAAGAATTTCCTTACTTAAGCTTTTTTTTTCACTGTGCTGTTAGCTCTTTTAAAAAGCTTCCTTCTTTTAAATATTAAACAGTCCATGTATTTCAATTTTAGTAAATATTCAAAAAAGAGAGGTAGAATAGATATCTCTTTTGAAAATGCTAAAAAAAAAAATACTACTAAGGCCTTTGACAGTATTGATAGGATTTTCCTGTGCTTAGAACTGTTGTAGGTAGGCTTACCAAGACTTTTCGTTAGGATACTAGCTGATATGTATAGAAAGACATTTGGTATAGTTAAAGTTGTAGGGAAGGGATTATCGTCGCCGTTTGAAATTAGAAAAGGAGTAAAACAGGGTAGTAGTAGTATTTCGCTTAGGTTGTTCACGTTGTATATAAATGATATTGTTGACCATTTTAAAAAAGGTATGGGGCCCCTACGGTGTCACTAGGGAACCTGACATTATCTCTGTTGCTTTTTGCTGATAATGATGTGGTGTTAATAGGCTAGTCACCAGAGTAGCTCCAAATCTTATTGAGTATACGAGAAGAATATTCACATAGAAAGAAACTAGTGTTGAATATTAAAAAGATTGAGATTGTGATTTTTAGAGGAATTTACGTGAATAATGATTATAAAAAACTAGCATTTTATTATAAAGGTGAAAAATGTAAAAAAGTGCGAAAATTTTGAATATTTGGGAGTAACACTTTCAGCAAATGGAGAATGGAAAGAGCATGTAAAAGAGATGATTAAGAGAGGGAAAGCAGTTTCAGCTGCCATTTTACGTAATTCAAGGCTTTCAAGTATAAAATATCTAAAAATGCATAAATATGTTTTTTTCAGGGGGACTTAGCCCCCCTTCCCTCCAAACTCAAAATTTTCCAAAATTTTACTTTAAAAGCTTTTCCTTTTCAATATTTCTAAAGTGCTAAGAGACATAGAGCGCTACAAACACCAGAATAAACTTTAGAGGGCAATTTATCTGTAAAAGAGGGCATATTATTTCGTTACTAAATTTTTTCTTCTTTTTTAAGGATGTTGAGGTGGATTCATGCAATTACCCTCCCTCCAAAAAGAGACCAAGATGGGGTGATATCACATCGATGCAAGCTGCAAGACCATCAGTAATCAGATATGCTAGTTCCAATACAAGTTCGATGGACTAGTCAGGAGCCTCTCAAGCCAGTGTCAGCTCTGCACAAAAACCCTCTATGGAGCCTGGCAGAAAATGCAAGAGAGAATGGATACTTTTATATAATGCTTCAGTTTCATCCAATCAAGATGGAGAGGACACTCCTCTTCATGCTTTGCCAGGGACTTCAGATGTATAAGCGCAGCCAGAATTTGTAAATGTATATATTTTTTTTTTCGTATTTTTCAAAAATAAGGCAAATTTTCTCAAGTGCGTAACTTTCGAAGAGTAAAACTTAAATATGTTTCTAAACTATTCTATAATAATCCTATTTCATTACCATTAACCAAATTAGCAGTATATAAAAGAGTGGTTATAACACAGAACTAGCAAATAGCTTATCATACTTTTCTATAGATTTATAAAACCTTACTTGTAATTTCTCTTTTAAGCAAGATATTTTATAATGCAAAAATCCAATTATTTCTTTAAACCAACTCTATATAAACAAATCACTATTTCACAGTTGACAATTGAACAACCGTTCTTAAACTAAGATATGTTTTTGCATTTAGCTTTGCGCATATTTAATCATTTATCAAATAACCCATCGGAAAGGTCGAATATTAATCCAACAGGTATAATATCAATATTAATCGTTTACTACAAAGTGAGGATTCATATAACCGAAAGTTTTTTATCTTAGATGAAACGAAAGATATTAACACAGGAAAAAACGCATAAATTGTTTCCACAGTGCATTTCTATCTGACGCTGTTTTCCGCAGCACGTTATAGGCTAATAGAATATAGGCTAAGGGGTTAGAAACGCAATTTCAACCTGTAAGAATATTTCAGCGTGTGTGTGTGTGTGTGTGTGTGTGTGTGTGTGTGTGTGTGTGTGCGTGTGTGTGTGTTCATGCATGTACGCGTGTGTATGTGTGTTATTAACAAAATTTGTAATTTATTATGCATTGTTTTGTAAATAATGCTATAAGAAAAAATTTTTAATTTATTATGAATTTGTTAGATTAATTCGAATCCAATTAAGAAAAAAAAATTGTTTGATAAAAAAAAAAGAAAAAAAAGAAAAGAAAAGTGTGTTATAATTATGATAAAACTTTCGTCAAAGAAAAAAAAACCTAATCCATTCATTTTCTAGTTTCAGGGGGAAGCTGTGAAAACTTCTGCCTTCCCTGACCCGGGTTTTCAAAGTATCATGGGTAATTGTCTCCTCTCACCGGATGATGATGTTAGTGAAGGTAAGTCATTTGATATCCCCCTGGATTTTCAATTTACACCTGAACAACTGGACAGTCTTATGCAAATTGTTGGGCCTAATTCTTCCGGGGACATTTTTGATGACAACTTTACTATTAGTGAATTGGATCCTGTACAAATAGGTGCAGGACATGAAAATAGTGTCACGTCCCCGGAACTACGTGAATTTTATTTGTTAGAGTCTGCTCTAGGTCACTTGCAAACATACAGGGTAGATTTTAACCCTCCCGAGGCAAACTCAGCTGTCGGGAGCATTACTTTAACAGACTCCGTGAATTATATTCACATATATAACGATAGAAATCGAGCGCAAATCCAGCTTTGGATTCAGAAATGGGAGGGTCAAGGTGGGGTTAAAGCATCGATTAGTCGACAAGTTTATTTACAAACGGGGACATCCGGGGATATTTTTTATTTCCATTTTTCAACTGGCAACCAGAACTTTTACCCTGGTCTAAATGAATTTGAGGACAACTTTTTCAACTGGGTAAATAAACTAATTTCAACTTTGGACACGTTTAATGAGAGGGGAAGTTGGTCCACAATTTTATACATTGAATACATGGATCTGAATCTCAGTAGATTTAAAAAAAAAACTTTATTTTAAGGGGAGCGAGGGCGTAAAAAATAAAATTTCACCCAGATTTTTCGGCTACCAAAGGGGATCAGGGTGTCGGTTTTGTCGAAGGGCTACAATGCTTTAAATACAAATTTTTAGCAGTAGGTCATAAAACATTAAGAAAAAAGTCGCCAGTGAAATATCTCGATAGCCTTGCACATAACGGCGTAAAAATTTTCCATAAAGTAATTTTTTACTTTTTAGAGGGTAAGTATCCGGTTTCCTTTAAAGAAATACCAATATTCGAGAACGCAATTGAAAATCTGGGGGGGGGGTTGTTGGTTCTCCAGTATGACATAGAATTTGTAAGTGGGGGAAAAAACAAATAAAAAGGGGGTTTAGTACACGGTGAGGACACCAGTGGTGGATAATGTTAAAAATTGGGTATGGATCATTTAGGAGCCTTACAAAGATGTGAATTCCTATGGTAATTTTTTCCCCGTTACGGTAATAAATCGACTCATATCCCACGGCAGAAAATATAGGGAATGTTACTATTGTCCCAATTGTCTTTCCTCAGTTAAAATTGAACGAACGTTCTCATATCACATGAGGCATTTCAAAATTTATGGGACTAAAAGAACAGACATGTCGGAAGAAGACAAAGATACTTCAAAGTTTCAAAATTAACGAAATTCCCTGCTACAAGCTGATAAAATGTTTTTATATTGTGAAACAAGACTGATTGAGGCATCAAACCCGTCAAAGCCATATCTGGTAAAAGACCACAAATTAGTTGCATGTTTCGACGCAGACGCCCGCCGCGATTCCAACAATAAAATGCAGTTGGAAGAGTTTTTTTTTTACTATGGATGAGGAGGGCAGCATGGAAAAGTTATTGGTATCTTTAATAAAAACAGCAAATGGCGCAATTTCACGATTGCGTCACACCAACTACCCAATGACATTGTCAGATAAAGAGTAACTGGCACTAGAAAAGGGGTCGATCTGCTGGGTCTGTAGGGGTGTCCTTGCCCCGAAAGACATGGTCCAGGACCACGATCACCTTATTGACCCCAATTCGACGGGGCAAAGTAACTTTCAGGAATGGGAACACAATTCATGTAATTTATAAATTAAACAACCGCACTGCCTCTCTGATTCCCTGCATAGATGTAAGTGTGATCTGAAGTCAATGCTGCCAGAATTGGTACGTCTTCAAGGACACAAAAAATGGGATGATGATGCAAACGTGATAGACCGCTTTTCCTACAGAATATTTCCAATATTAGCGGACAAGATGCTTGTTTTGGAATTTATGTGGAAATTAGTTGAAGCCGGCGTTGAGTACACGAATAAAATTCGCTTTTTAGATTCCTACAGTTTTTTCACCAAATCATTGAGCGAATTAATTCAGGTGCAGAAAAACGATGACGGTTGCAATGCTTTCCCCCTTCTCAAGCAACAATTTCCAAATGATTTATATGATTTGTTGACGGTCAAGGGCATATGTCCTTATGATTATTATCGTTCCATTTCGAGATTCGCCGAGGAAACTATTCCTTCAATTGAATCGTTTTACGACAGTCTACATGTCCGTAGTTGCAACCCCGATGAATACATTTTTTCTAAAAAAGTTTGGGCAGAGGGAGGGTGTAAAAACGTCTTTGATTACTGCAAGCTGTATTTTTCGAGTGACGTTTTAACTCTGTTTCTAATTATATGTAAAAATACGGACACAATCTATGAAGAATTTAATTTTGATTTGGGCTATTATTTTTTATCTCATCTAGTGATGGACATTATTCTAAAATTTAGCGGTGGAGAAATTTAACTGATCGCAGACATTCATCAGCACTTGTTCATAGAGGGATCAATGATGCAGAGTTTTGTTTTTCACGGGGACCGTATCTTGGAAACTTATCCAACAGGAGAGAAGACGGGGACAAAATCGGATGCAGTTTTCCTCGATATGAATTCTCTCTACCCCTCGGCCATGTCCCATTATGCACTACCTTGCGGCGACTATAAATGGCTCAATGACCCTCAAGCTCCCCATTTCCCCAACAGTGGCGACGACAGTGTTGAGGAGAATGGACCGGTTGGATGGTTTTTTGAAATTGATGGAGAGATACCAGTCGAACTTCACGATTCAGTAAAGGAATTTGTTTTCTCATACATCATTAGACCTTTGATTAGGGATTCTTTGAGCCCTCGCAATAGGCGTTTATTCGAAGAAGATGGATTGCATTGTTCCCTTTCAAAAAAAAAACTTATTGCTGATCTTCTGCCGAAAAAAAACTAACTCGTATATAATTTAGCTTTAAAATTTATGTTCAAAAACGGTTTAAACTTCAAAAAGGTTAAAAGACCACTACAGTTTAGTCAAAACACTATCTGAACACATTCGTTGATACTTTTGTCAAAAAACGCTCTGCAGCGCAGACGACAGCCAAAAAAGAAACTTATAAACTCATTTTGAATTCGGCTTTCGGCAAAATGTTTGAGTGTTCACAATAGGAACTATTTTGACGTCATGAACGACCCCAAATAATGTGCTCGAAATATTACTGATCCAAATTACACTTCCTTTACAACCATTGGCCCAGATATGGTACTATTGACTAGGAAAAAAAAGACACATTGTCCTGAATACAAATAGTATTGCAGGCAGTGCGGTCTTGGAGATCTCTAAAAAACTCCAGTTAGAGTTCTGCTACAATGTGGCTAGGGTACAGTGGCCGGAAAAGGGGCAAATAGAGGTCTGCTGCGGGGACACAGATTTTATACTGTTAAAAGTAAAAACCTCAAATCTAATTGATGATTTGGCGCACGGTGAAATTATTAGCTCACGGATGGACTACACCACTTGGGGTGGTCTTTACACAGAGCTAGTGAAACTTTGGATACAAAATCGGCTTTTATTCTTAAAATCATAAACAGGAAGCGATATGATTTCCAGTGCTGTGTTTTTAAGTCTGAAGGTGTATTTTATGTAGACACATGACGAGGAAATCAAGAAAAGTTGCTCAGGAGTCCCCGTGCACTATGTGGACAAGAATTTCAACTTGGAAATTTATAGGAATTGTATTGTTGAAAATACAATTCCACGAGCCAAATTGCTGGCAATTCGTTCTCTCAACTACAGGAACTTTACTGTAAATGTAGAAAAAATTGCCATGAGTACCATCTCCGACAAGGTCTGTGTTTGTCAAGACGGTGTGACCACCCTCCCCCTTGGACACTATTTAACTTCAGACCAGGCCGAATGTGTTATCCATAGGGAAAGTCTCGGTTTGAATAAAGTCCTGTAAATTATTTCCTAAAACCTTTAAGGGGGGCCTCGCGGCCTTTGGGGGGAGCCTCGCGGCTGGGGGGGGGGGGGCTGCCAGCGGGGGGCGCACCACCACTATCAAAGTTATCTTTTTTTTTACTTATAGCAGATTTTTTTTTTGTAAATGTTTCATTCAAAAAAAGGTGATATTATTTCAAGTGGTTTAATCTAATGTTGTATTTTTTTTCTATAAATAAACAAAAAAAAAAGTGAATTTATTTAAGTGCTTTTTCTCTGTGTGCCTATGTAAATGTTGTATTTTTATTATAAATAAATTTAAAAAAAGTGTTTTTTTTCATGTTTAATGTCCTTTTTTCAATGTATTGTTACTTTTTTTCTATGCATATAATAAAAGAAAATATGATTCTTTATTCGTCTTCTTCTTTTTCATGAACAGAGTAGTAGTAGGGAAATTATTTAGTCATTAGACGGCTATAGTCTACAGTTAGTTGTCCAGGTGAACTGTTCAAGGGAACATGTATCAATTTAAACACCATTCAGATCATTTCTGTGTGGGCCCTCAATGTCGGGCAAAACAACACTCTTAACTAAAATAATAATAAATTATAATAAAATGTTTATGGAAAATCCGATGAAAATATGCCATTGTTACAGTATTTGACACGAGTCATACGATAAAATAAAAAGCAATTGTTACCACCACCATGGGTTCGGTGCAGGTACAGTTCTTAAAGAGTCTTAATTTTTTCAGAATTATTGAACCAAACTCTTGGCTGATCATTGACGATCTGGCCGAATCTATTGAACAATGGTCCAAGCCAATGCTGCAATTGTTTACTGTTCGCTCTCATCATAATCAGATTTCCGTTACTCTGGTTCTACACAATCTCTTTCATCAGAGCAAATGTATGCGAACACTTGCTTTGAACTGTAGCTACTATATCATCTACAGAGTTGTTCGTGATTCTAGCTCGCTAATAACCCTCAATAAACAAATCTATCCAGGGACCCCCAAATTTCAGCTTTCGGCATACAATCAGGCAACTAATAAAACGCACGGTAACTTCCTATTGGATCTTAATCATAATAACCCCAAGGATCTGCGTGTAGTCACAGATACTTTCGACAATGAAATTACAGTATATCTCCCTGTGAACACTAAAAGGACCTATTAGTCGCTATCATGACACTGAAGAAACTTCATGAAAATAGACTTTTTTTTTCAGTTCTAAGAACTTCAAAACCTCCGCTTAGGAAAGCAATACTCAAACACGGTATTGACAATGATTTCATTAATCTAATATCTGAACTTTGTTTAAATTTGACCGAGGTCAATGTTCAACGACAATAAATAGTTAATCAACAGTCAAATCAACATCGTTCAATTTTACTTAAATCGACCTCTAAAAATAAAGGAAATAATTTTAAAAGGAAACGACTTCTTCAGACGGGCGGTAGCTTTTTCACACTTTTACTGCCAATAATTGCGGGACTTGTAAACAGTTTTCTCTAGTGAGAATGGCAAAACCCTATAAATTGACTCCAATAGAACACGCTCTCTCGCCAGAGGAATAATTTAAGAACAATCTGGGTAAATTTCATGACTACGAAAATATTGAGGATGATAAAAAACTGCTCTTACTTCAAGATTCACTTCGCCAAGTGGTCAAACCCAAGTCCTATTGATCGAAGCCCACTGCTGCTGCTGGTATTGATCCCAAAAAAGAATCATCTCCTCAAGAGTCTCCTGCTGCTGCTGGAAAAAAATTAAAGAAGGAGTATTTGTATTAATTTTTATTAAAAATTGGAAATATATTGCCCCACTAATATCGTGAACAACTTAAACGACTCCTAGCCTATCTCTTGGAAAGTGGTCAAGATCATATTCAAGTTGAGAGCAATGGTGAAGAAATTAAAATTTGGCGCAAGAGCTTTAATCTACTTTATTTAATATATGATAGGGCTAGAAATAGTAAGGAACTATAATCCTTTGACAATCATCTATAAAGCTTTCTAAACACAATAAACTTCCCTGAAAGTCTTACTAGCGATAGACAAATTCTAAAAAAATAAAAGGAACAAGCATGATTATCATCAACAACATTGACACTATTAAAATATGAAGAAGAAGAAGATTTTAAATCAATTTTGGAAAACACTAGAACACCACCTATATCTAGACGACGGCAAAAGCATATCAAGTCGTCTTCACCATTACCACCACCATCACCATCAACAGCCAGCATACAAAAGTGAAGTTGTAGCTGAGCTGTGAGCTAATATTCAATATGTAATAATTTCATAAAGACGCTTCTACCGTTATTGGTGAAGCAGGGAGTTTAATAACCCCCACAAGATTTTCAAAGTTCACGGGTGTTCACGCTAAAAATGTACAAGACTATCTACAAAATGAATCAAGTTACACTATTCAGAAACATCATAGACTTCGTGGCAATCAATATCTAAAAACTAAGGCCTTTTAACCATTGCATATAATGTAAACAGATATCCTGACTCTAGATGACCTTCAAAGACATCACAAGACACCGTAAAAGTATAGTCTACTTGCAATCATTGTTTATAATCGCTATGCATGTGTAATTCCATTGGGATCAAAGAGAGGTATTGAAGTTGCTCAAGCGATTGAAAGTATTCTTCAAAAGGGTTCATATAAAAAAATTCAAACGCATCACGGTAGTGAGTTTGTTAATCCCCATGTTGCAAAAGTACTAGAGAAATATAGTACACTGACCTATCATATTCGAAGTTCTATAGAGGCTGCATTGGACAAATGATTAATAAAAACTATTCGACTTTTAATTTCAAGATATTGTACGTTGAAAAATACACCGGCTTTTATTCATGATCTAGATAAAATCATGTTGATTTATAATCAACGACCTCATCGATCATTGCCCAACTCTACGCCAACGGAAGTTCATCATTCTGATCACAATACAATTGACACATTTCTTAAACATTATTCCAACGAATCTATTGTCACTCTGAAAAATAAATTCACTTTTGACGATACTATTAAAATTAATAAAACTAATAATGTTTTGAAAAGGGGACTTATTTGTGGTCCGCAGAACTTTTTAAAGTCGCCAAAATCTCAGACGCTAAACCCATAATTTATAGTTTGCGTGATACCAAAGATAACGAGAATCTTGGTGGCCTTTATGACTACGAACTACAAAAAATTTAGAATGCTAGTAAAATCTATCAAATTGAAAAGACATTAAAGATACGTACTCACAGGAGTAAGAAAGAATTACTTGTTCGGTGGCTAGGATACAATTCTGATTTTGATTCTTATATTGGTGTTAAAAATATTGACAACACCCCGGGATTTCTATGTAAATTTTATCTCCAACGTTTCCGATCCTCTCTACAATGACTTGAATACGACAAGTGATTTTTGGACAAAACTCTCCCCCGCCATCAAATTTGACCGTGCATAATGAAGTGGCTCTTTTCGAATGTATTCTCAAAAATACCTATGACATCCTGAGAAAGGATCGTGTGTATGATATAAAAGATATACCATTCGATTGGGCTATGAATTGGTTGGGCTATGTCGACTATGAATGGGTTGAAGCACTTAAACCTAGTGACTATACACATGCCAAATTGAAACATATTGAATACGACAATATGACAGATTTGTGTCGTACAATCAATATAAAAATCTCATATTGTAGGAATGGTATATTCCATTTTAATTATTCATTGGAACATGATAGGATTTACATTACCTCACCTGATGACACTGAAATAATTATTCTCAATGATAATCTGAGAGACGTACTTGGTTTTAAACAGATTGTAATACATGGTAAAAGTGCTGTCGCCTTTTACGAGATGGGTGAAGTTAATTTTTGTTGATTATCCACCCTTTTGCGCCTTGGCCTCCAGCATATTTCTCTACGCATACTTTGTTGAAATATCGAGGTTCGGTAATTCAAATGTCCCCCTTCTACTTTTTATAGAATGAAAAAAAACTCACAAAATTATTCATCACTATAATATAAAGCATCTGCAGTATGTTCCTGTAAACACTTCATATTTGGAACTCTGCCAGTTAACACTAAGAAGTGAATTGGGCGATCCTCTAGCAATAACAAAAGGCTTAGCAGTGATTACATGTCATTTTCGACCCATTGTCAACGTCAACACAATTACCTAGAATAAACAATAGAAGAATTCCATTTGTCTGCCCTGATATCGATTGCTATGTTGATGCTATGAGTCCACGTCAAATAGGCAATGGATTGGACTACTACAAGGGGCGTACTACAATGTCTGGCTATAGTCTTGGTAGCTGGTTTGCTAGGCTATTTCGTTCTGCACTACCCCTTGCCAGAAAATATCTTGTGCCTGCTGCATCAAATTTTGCTGCCTCCACACTACAGGACTGGGGATCGGGCAAGAATTTCAAGGAAACTGTTAAGGAAAATATTAGATCTTCAGCAAGAGCAACTAAAATCTCGAAAAAATGGGGAGGGATTGAAAAGGATGCGTTTGCGTCATTCACTCATCAGTCTCCGCCCAGGCGGGAAGCGAAGGACATCAACAAGGACTTTGAGGAATAAAACAACGAAGGCCAATAAGCAGAAGAAGAAAAAGAAAAAGATTGTTAGATCAAAGAAGGATTTCTTCTCTTAAAATGACTTATCTCCCCCACAAGGATTCATATCCATCAATTAGTTCCTCATTGAATCTATTAAATGCTGAAAATGATGATTTCAGTCTCAAGTAGGGCTACTATGAACAATTTCATCCACAACAACCACTCTCGGACAATAGACACTTTCAAATATTTTCTAATTAAAACTATTTCATTGATTTTTAATCGAAATTTATTGATTTAAATGTTGTGGTTAATAAAAAGTCGGATAATAACACCCCAATCTACGTCGATGGTCTCTCATATGAAACTGTATTATACACAACATTTTCAAAAAAATTAATAAATTTATAAATTGTAAATATGTCTTCATCATAAATAATTTACCCAAATGTTCAATATATATACAATTCTTGATGATGACGTCCAAGGCCTACACGGAGTTGAGAAGATAATCATTAGGCTATGAATATCGATCAGGTGTTGATACTGACGGTGAGGTGACTACTGCAGTGACCCAGGAGTAAAATCTAGTTGGAAAATTAAATCATGAGATATTCAATATATTCCCAATGGCTACCCCCCAATGTCAAGATTGACATAAAGTTACAGATGGCCCCATCGAATTTCATTTTTAGAAAAACTCTTCCTTTATCACCCGATGCAAATCTCATTATCACATCGACATTTCCCCAGGTCCAAAAACAATTAGTTATTAGCTCTGTTGTATTGGCAGTGTAAAAGCTAAGAGCTAATGGTAGAACCATTAAACTTATTGTCCCCCATACGATCACCAATCAGCGTCACAGTGCCACTGTCTGTCATAGCTATAGCAATTCCTCGTTTATCAATGGAAAAACCCCATCAAAATTGACTTTGGCCTTTGTGAAGAGTGGCAGTGCCGTTAGATCCTGTACTGAATCCCCCCATTATTTTAATTTTCTCGGTCTATCTAGCCATGTGTGCAAAGTGAATGGTATTCCACATTAAACTCTATTATTTGACAAATAATTCTGTAGAACTCTGTACGAGTTGACAATGTAATCCCTAAATCATGACTCTCAACTACTTGAAAATAGAATAATCGACTCAGTGTTTTCAAAAAATCATGGGGTGATTGTTTTGGACTTGTCAGGGACTCAGGATTTGAGCATAGTACGAAAAGGGAATGTACGTTTAGAGTGAACATTTGCCGATGCTCTTACTGAGAGTATCATGCTAATATCACTAAGTCAATTTGAAACCTCTTGGGGAATCAGATCCGGTGGCAGTTTTCTACTAGACGTAGCACCATGATTAAAAACCAATTCATCGACATATTTAGTTTGGATTCATACACGTCCCAGTACAACTCTTATTTGATACCATCGAAATTCAGTGAAAAAATTCTAAGCATTAACAATACCCTATCCATTGTTTATAGCAATACATTAACTTTTACGATCGTTCATTGGCTATGCATCTTTCAAACACCGATAAATATTGAATTTTTTGATCCTCTTGGCCTATTGTATAAATTATACGCTCAATGCATAAGCAACTTTATTGATAGCAGTGGGAAAACCATTCTTCAAAATCAACGAAGAGTACAAGATTTAACGACTAAGACATGTGGCTTTCATGCACTACTCTTTTTCATGTTCAGAAGTCGTAACTATACTTACAAGCAGTTTCTCAGCATCTACGTTGACTTACCTCGATTGAACGACTTTCTAGGGGAAAATATACTTACAAGTTTATTTAATATTTATTTTAGTGCCCTAAGAATAAAATGTTCTAAAGATGTATCTGAAATTGTTTATTAATAAAAAAAAAATTATATACACGACGAAACAACATTTCTACTCTTTAGATTTCATCCTCTACTAGGTATTTTTCGACAACAAATATTGCAGGTAGATTATCTGAATTCACAGTGTACTGATCATTATGTACTGCAATGTCATGGTCACATTTTCTACAGTAGAGTATTACTTCACTCTTGTCATATCTCTTTGTATAGTCAATGATACTATTCTCATTCATTCTATAGAATTCACATGTTTCAATTTGCTTATTTGAAGCAATTTCACAAACTGTGTTCTCAAGTGTCGAATCACATTCCGTCACAGCAAAATGAAATGCAGTGGGAATAAAATCATAGGATAATTTGTCTTCACAACGATGAAGCAGAAAACATAAGACTTTGTAGTCATAGCAGTTGAAACTCTGAACCGTTTCATCCTAAACGATCAACATAAAAAAATAAAGAGAATCAATCCTTGGCAATAGACTAAAATCACGTTCCGTGTTCTTTCCAGTCAGACAAAGGTGTGTATTATCCTAATGCGAACATTTATATTAGTGGAAATTGGAGCATAGGTAGTCACATGGATAAGATTCACACATCTCTTCAGGACAGGAATTAAAATATTTAAATTGCACAGCATATCCTTTACGCAATTTACACCGGTTGTCTAATCCACACTTCTCGGATTATTCATCAATCATTTCGGATGTCTCACATGATGACAAGCTGTTTATAGTGTGCATGCATGACGTATATGAATGGTACATTTTGTTCTGCGTTGACACTCTCACTGCCACAATGAAACTGATGGCAATGACACTGCCACAACAAAAATTGTCTGAGATAGAGAGAGAGAGGAGTAAATTATCCTTGAGCACCATCTTTCTTATGAAAATAAGTCCTAAATTTCTAGACTAGTATTTAAAAGCATATATACAATATCATTTTTCCATGTTGTGATTAATATATCAATAAATTGTGTAAATGCATTTGGACCACGATGTAGAAGCTTCATACTATAGTCTAATGATGGAGAATTAGTTTTCATTATATTGACAAGCATACCCCAAAAAAATATCTTTCTTTAAATAGACAGCTGTCGAAATTTTCCATCTAGATTCAAACGTTTGCCAATAATAACTAGATTCTTCATGATTCACTCTTTCTCGAATCTATTCATTTTTTTTAGTGTCCTAAAAGATTCACAGTCAACTACAGCCGTTCAGGAATTTTTTTCTCCCCTAAAAAATATGTTTTAATACACTATAGAAAGAAAAAAAAATACCATTGGTTCAGAAAAAATTTTACGGGACATAATTGAAATTATAATAATCACAGACGTATATTATTATTATCAATCTGTTCTGATACGACATCCAATTCTGACCGAAGTTTATTTATATGGAGAATATTCACTTTTACAGGAAAACATAGCTGCTCCTCCTGTTTAAGTTTGCTTAATGATATCACATATCTGGCATAAATAGCGTCTCATTCAAAGCATAGTCTGCAGCCATCAGTTATTTCTACAGCTCCAGCGGATATTCGATTGTCAGTAGCGTTACTGTTCGCTCACTAATTATGCTTCACTAATGTAAATACACAACTAATTTTTTATTTACTAATATCGTCTCATATAAACTATTCTCTTTAAATTCAATTTTCTTACTAATATGAATTGTAATGAAAACTATTCATTTTATTCAATCCCCAATCATCAATCAAGTTATCGTATATGGAGTAACCTCCGCTCTCTGATTGACTCATAAAAAATTGGTGTTACCTTTAATAACCAGTTTGGTTGAGATAAATAATTTAGCGCGTGTCCTAAAAGCATGTTTGACTACTAAAAATCAAGCCAGTTTTTTTTTTAAGAATTTACAAGTAATCTCATGACGGACATTCATTGTGCAATTGAAAACAAAAACAGAAAAAAAACTGTTTGAGGACATTATATTATTACGACCTAACTCTCACTACACATTTGACCATATTATACACTGCAAAATAGCCAGTCTGGTAATCTGCCATGGAAAGGTGCCATGGAACGTAAAGTGGGACAAATAACACAGGATGGAACATAGTCTGCTAGAATCCAGACGAAGCATTCTACTCACATAGCCCTCAGGACAAGGGTCATAAGTTATGCCCTTTGGGCCTGTAAGGTTTTTATAGAAAGCTTTGTCGTAGAGTTGAGCTTAGGCAATGAATTTTATAGAAAGCTTTGTCGTAGAGCTGAGCTTAGGCAATGCTGAGCTTAGGCAATGAATTGGTACTATTTGGAAGATGAATAGGGCTTTAAACGATTGTTTGCCTGTTATTTCAAACAAATTAATGGTCCTGTGTCAATTCTAAATTCTTGGTCAACCTTCCTAAGACCAAAGGCGGGGGTGCCTTGTTTGTCTCTCATTCCAGGCAATCTAACGGTCCTAAGTCAATTTTAAATTCTTGGTCAACGTACCTGAGACTCTAGGCAGGCGTGCCTTTCCAAAAACTAACACACAAGTATATGTCCAGTAAGAGAGTCATACTTACTCCCGCCATTTACCGCGTCATTTAAACATTTTTGCCTCTCAATTACTAGGACTATCTGCCTTGTCTTTTTTCTACAATTAGGCATGTCTTGATGCCTTCTGCAAAATATTTGATTTTCAATTCAAAATCAACGGACTCGGTCAAGGCCTTCGGCCTTGACCTCGTTTTTTTGAAAATCACGTGTTTTGCAGTAGGCATCAAGACATGGCTAATCGTAGAAGAAAGCCAAGACAGGTATTCCGAAAAATTGAGTGGCAAAAGTGTTTAAATGGCGGGAGTAAGTATGAGTCTCTTATCCGTTGATTTTGAATTGAAAATCAAGTATTTTGCAGTAGGCATCAAGACATGGCTAATTGTAGGAAAAAGCCAAGACGATAGTCAGAGTAATTGAGAGGCAAAAATGTTTAAATGACACTGGTAAATGGCGGGAGTAAGTATGACTCTCTTACTGGAAAAATACTTGTGTGTTAGATTTGGAAAGGCACACCAGCCTGCCTAGAGTCTCAGGCACGTTAACCAAGAATTTAAAATTGACTTAGGACCGTTAGATTGCCTGAAATGAGAGACAAACAAGGCACTCCCACCTATGGTCTTAGGAAGGTTGACCAAGAATTTAGAATTGACACAGGACCATTAATTTGCTTGAAATAACAGGCAAACAATCGTTTAAAGCATTATTCATCTTCCAAATAGTATCAATTCATTTCCTAAGCTCATTTGAGCAATTCATTTTGAGCAAATGTTACTTAAGAAGTGACACCAAAAGTATTGTTTTTTGTCAGGGTGTAATTGTTTATGGGGCAGGAGGCAACTTCCCCCTCCGGACCCCAGTTTGCCCCACCCCAGATCCCAGTTTCCCCCCCCCCCCAGCTGAAATTGAGTTTCTTCAAAAATATTGCCAAAACTAAGATATGCCTGCATAATTCAGAGAAACGGGCCAGTTTTCTTTAGAAATTCTTTGCATCTATGGTACTATAAGGGTATTTTTTATTTCTCACTGACATTTCCACATGATCTGAGAAAGTTTGGTCCACCTTTGCCCCCCCCCCACCTCCAGGGTTTTGACAAAATCACGTCCCTGTTTTTAGTGCTATATCACACTTACGAATGGTAGAATTGATAAAAAAAAATCACGTAGATATGAGCAATAGTTTTCAAATGAGCCATTAAACGTCACTCTAAGAAGTTCTGGCAGCCCAGCAGCCCCAGCTTTTCCACTTGAGACAAGGCACCCAAAATGCGGTTTTTTAGTGCCATTTGGAACTTAATGATGGTGGAATTTATATGAAGGAAGGACGTATATATGAGCAATATCTTTTATATGCGCTACTAAAAATGAGGATACCATAACACCCAATAACAGTACGCCCATATCGATACGCGTGATATCGATACGTCAGATACCAATACAACGTACAGCCCTTTCCCAAGGACTACAAAGGGTCATATTATCACTAAAACCATAGATATTGGACCTTTTAACAAGGTTGAACAAAATGGCTATCTCAAAATCTTGATAAGATGACTTTGGATGGAGGGGGCCTGTAGGGAGGGGGAGGGGGGGCTAGTTGCCCTCCAATCTCTTTGGTCACTTAAAAATGGCACTTAAAAATTTAATTTCCTTTAGAATGAGCTATTAGACATATCTCTATGGTGCTCTGGCCACCCCCTAGCCCTGCTAGAACAAAAATAAAAGAAAAAAAGGGAGACAGATCAGTGCTACCAATGCAAAAAAGCGATTTTCTTTGTTCTTCAAGGAGTGGGACTGTAATTTTCCTGTATAAGGTCGTTGACCATGCTGATTCCAATAATGCATTTTTCATTTTTATCTAACGTCATTTTCGAGGGGTTTCAGGCATATTTCGAAATCACCTTAAATGTCTTTTCGCAATGAAGTTTTACTTTTAGGACAAACCGAAATAATAGTCACCATTCCTGAATCAGTGTCAGATGGCAATTTTTTTTTTCACTGGGTAGCTTTTTCTAAGCGTGATTTTTAACTTTTGGTTACTGTGGGATGTGGTTCGCTCTGTACTAGGTTGGGTTGGGATGGGATGTGGTTCGCTCTGTACTAGGTTGCAGCTACGGCTGCAACCATGATAGACTAGGTAGGACAGAAGTAGCAAAACCGGTTTATCATACATTACACATCATTAATTCAAAGTTCCCAAATATTTGTTGGATGCTAAGAAAAGAAAGCTTCGCATCTCATGCAGAGTTTTGCTAAATCCACGACATCCATCATGCTGGAAGAAACCGCAGAATGAATTAACTTGGGATATTGGGCGTGATCCGTTCACAATGGCCTTTAAAAAGCTCGTGAAATGGGCACTCCTCAATACAAATCCTGCACATTGAAATCATTACATGAGTTCGATTTCATTTAGGTGCAACGTGTTTACCTTTTCTCTATTCTAATAAATTGGGAAATTTTGAATGTGAGTAGCCTCATTTTATATGGGACATCCACAATGTTTTTAAACCTCACCACAAGGGCTGCACTTATTATGTGGATCTGGTGGTACAACTGTTGGACCTTTCAACGGATTAACAATATCGGGACGTCGTCAGCGTATGCCAAGTAATACAGGTCAGTACCACATGCAATAGGAGAGAGGGAAAATGTCTGCAAAGACATTTGGAGAAACCTTTACTGCATTTTCCGAAGCAAAATTGTATATTGATTATTTAAAAACGTTTAATCTATTCAATAATACAGCAAAATTACCTGCAAATCCCTTAGAAAAAAACTTTAACCTTTCAAGTTTTGGAAGTAAATCTGTCATTTTTACTGTTTCTGAAAAATAAAGCGTGTTTATTCTATAAAACTACACAAATAGCCGTGAAAACCTTTAATATTCCGTATAAGTGCACAATTAGTGTTAAAACACTTTATAAAAACCTTGATCATATAAGTTTTCGAAGCAAAGCTGTTATACCTACTATTTTCAACAAATAAAGTATATATTTTTTGTAAATAATTGCAAAATTAGCTAAAAAACCTTCATCCTATAAGATTTTCATAGCAAAATTGTTATACCTACCCATTTTCAACAAATATAGTGCGCCTGTTCAATATAAATACAAAATTAGCTACAATAACCTTTACCAAAAACTTTTATCCTGCAAATTTTCGAAACAGAACTGTTATTTATGTTCATTTAAAAAAGTGTATCTTTTCTGTAAGCCAATCAAAAATAACTTGCAATATCCTTCAGAAAACTTTCAGAAAATGAAAGAAATCAGAAATTGAACTTTCTAGGGCCCTTTTTAAGGTTCAAAAGTGATTGAAGGCCAACCAGCCCCCTCATTATTTCTCCGAACATGTTCATATAAAATTTTGAGATAGGTATTCTGTTTATCACAGTTGAAAGGTCCAGTAATTATGTCTTTGGGGATGTCAACCCCCCCCCCCCCACAAAAGAAAAACTCGGGGCAAGGGCTGTAAGTTACGCTAGTTGCCCATTATTAACATTTTGGCTTTTATGGAGGGTGTGGCTGTACAAACTTCGGACGGGACTCATTTGACTGAACATCAAAAGCAACCTTTTTAAGATTCAAAAGTGATTGGAAGGCAACTAGACCCCATCCCCCTCAGCCTCTGTTTCCCTAAATGCATCTGATTGAAATTTCAAGAAAGATTTTTTATTCAGAATAGTCCAAAGATCATATAACAAGGCTTTTAGGGTTAACACAATCTACAAGAGCCTGGGGGCAATGGTTGTAAATTATTCCCCACGGACATATAATGTTTTTATGGATGGGGCGATCGTAAGGAACTTTAGAGGATACTCATTTAATTGGAAATTTAAAATTCTAGTTCCTTATCAAGAGTCAAAGGTAATGGGAGGGCAACTAGCCTCCAAGCCTTCTTTTCCCCAAATGCATCCGATCCAAATTTTGTGCTAGCCATATTGTTCAAGATAGTCCAAAGATCATATAGCAATGCCTCCAGAGCTGACACTACCCCCCAAGCCAAGGGGAAAGGGCTGTAATTTGTGCCCCAGGGGCATATAAGGTTCTTTTGTAATGGGTGGTCATATAAACTTCAGAGTGGCTCAATCGATTGCAAATCTGAAGCATTATTTCCCTTTTTAATAGTCAGAAGTGATAAGAGGGCAACTAGCCCCCTCCCCCACCGCTTTTTCCCCCAAATGCATCTGACCAAAATTTTAAGATAGCCATTTTGTTCAAAATAGCCTAAAGGTCAAATAACTCTACATCCTTGGTAGAAAAAAACACCCACAGCCTCCAGGGCAAGGGCTGTAAGTTACGCAATTTGCTCATTGTTAACATGCAAGGTTCTTATGGACGGTATGGTATTATAAACTTTAAAGGAGGCTCGTTCGATCTGAAATTGAAAGTTCTAGTTCCTTTTTCAAAGGTCAAAAACGATTGGAGGGCAACCAGCCCTCTTGCCCTTTCCCCAAATGCTTCCAATCAAAATTTTGAAATTGCCATTTTGTTCAAAATAATCCGAAGGTCAAATAACTATGATTCCGGGTTGGATAATTCCCCTCCAGCCCTCGGGGCAAGGGCTATAGGTTATGCTAGTTGGCTATAATTATCATATAACTTTTTTCTGGGAAAGGTTGTCGTATAAACTGTGAAGGGTGCTCATTTGACTGGAAATGAAAAGCTTTAGTGCAATTTTTAAGAATCAAACTTATCGAATGGGTATCCACCCCCCCCTCATGCCCCTTTTCGCCAAATTAATCCAATCAAAAGTTTGCGATAGTCATTTTGTTGAAAACAGTTCAAAAGTCAAATAGCTATAACTCAGGGGTTGGTAAATCCCCATGCCCCTGGGGTAAGGGATGTAACTTATTCAAGCTGCCCATTGTCAACGTATTAGAGAGTTTTTGTAGAGGGTTTAGTTGTATAAGCCTTGGAGGGGGCTCATTCAATTGTAAATTGAAATTCTAGTTATTTTTTTAAGTGCTCTTTTGAAGAGTCAAAAGGGATTGAAGAGCAATCAGCCTCCTTACCCTTTCCCCCAAATGCTTCCGATCAAAATTTTGAGATTGCCATTTTGCTCAAAATAATCCGAAAGTCAAATAACAATGGTTCCGGGTTGTCGTACCTGGGTTACTATTAAGACTAAACATATGAAGGTGAAAATGTGAGAGAATATAGAGTAGAAGCTTGAATTAAATCAAAAGACACTATGTACATGCAGATTGTCGAAAAGGCGTGTATACGGCATGGATTAGGTGTTAAGTTGAAACTTTCAAAGAATGATTAAAGGGGAAGATCAACTGACCAAAAGGCAATATTTGCACGCCACTACTACTGCTAATACTACTGCTAATACTGCTGTTATTACCACTAAAACTACTGCTTCTGTAACGAGTGTTACAAAGCCTGAGGATATTGAAGTAAAAATTTGAGGAAATGATGAGGGGAAAGACGAAATAAATCAAAAAATAGTATTGACATACAGTTTGTCAAAAGGGCGTACCAGCAATATTTTAGAAGATTTTGATTCATTGTTTTGGAAATTGAAAGTTCTAGTGTCCATTTTAAGCGTCAAAAGGGATTGGAGTGCAACCCCCCCCCCCTGCCCATCAATTCCCCAAACGCATCCCATCAAAATGTGTAGATAGCCATTTCGTTTAAGGATAGCTGAAAAGTCCAGTAACTATGTCTTTTGGGATGTCGCCCCCCTAAAAAGACCTTATAATCACCTACAATATTGCCCTTACCCATACTTCAAAAATTATAAGCCCCTTTAACCTTGGTTAAGATGTTATTGTTTTTTCGTTTGTTTTTTTTTCGATATTATGCGAAATAGGAACATTAAGCTGGAAATGAGGTTTGTTTTCACTAAAGTAAAGAATTTACAATTCTTGCGATAAAAAAGTGCCTTATTTTTACTGTGCACATTCAGCTGCATAACACACATATGCTATATTATATATTATTTTCTTGTTTACTTTGCATTTTTGGTAAAGAGACGTGGAAGACTTGGATATGGATATGGAGAGATATGGAGTAAATGATGGACTGCAAATTCTTGTGGTATAAAAATGACTGACTAGTTTAAATTCTATTGTAAGCTAGGAGTAGAATGCTTATAATGAATTTGTATACGGTCATAGGAACCACTGAACCGTGTCAAGTTGAACAAACTTTATCTAGGTCATCCCCTAGGGCACTCTTGAGGTTGAACGAACTTTATCTAGGTCATTTTCTACAACGGCCATAGGAACCACTGAAGCGTATCAAGTTGAAGAAACTTTATCTTGGTCATTCTCTATTGAGGTTGATCGAACTTTATCAAGGCTATTCTCTAGGGCACTCTTGCGTAATCTGGTTTTGAACGTTAGGGAGCACTCTTGAGTTATTGAACTCTTACATACTGGATTTCTTTGGCCTTGAGTATGGATATAAATTACTTGACAGATAGTTGATATCGCAGTTCCAAATAGACATTTGACAAAATCACATTGATTTAAGTTCGAAAAACCTTCTATTATTAAAAATGAGTGGTTTTACACTATTGCAAGTTGAAGAAGTTGATAATAATGTTATGAAGACGAGAGTCCCCAATGTAGCAGTGGAAATTGCAAAGGACTGTTGACTAACATTTAAATGGGAGGATATGTTTGGTGGATATTTTATATCTTTGAGTAAATTTAAGTTGGAAGAACAATCATGATTTGCCGCTAAAGTGAACATTATGCATATATTTACACTACAACTTGGATTGAATGCAATCATGAAACACCTTGAGGACAATGGATTGGGACATCTCGTGAAAAAAGGAAGAAAATGTATATGTTATTTTATTATTACATTTTCTGACAATAAAAATATTTTACATTGATTTTCTTCTGTTTATATATTGTTAGTTGATCATTTACTCCTCCTTTCCCTAGGGAACCAATAGGTGATGAGAATGAGGTCAAAAAAAGAAGAATTTTTTTCCATGAGTTAGTTTATATTTGATAGTGTGGGTGTTAAGAACAGAAAAAATGGATGAATTTAAGAAAAAAAAATCATGCGGAATCTTGTGTTTATGGAAAAAAGTTGGATTCTAAATTATGATTTTCTGGATTTATCTCTTCAAAGGAAAATATTTTCTCAAAGAATACTTGTCGATATAATGAAAACTGACTCTCCATCGTTGGACTCTTCTATGATACTTTTACGTTGTGGTCCAAACACATTTACACAATTTATTGACATACTAATCTAAACAAAACAAAATGGTATTGGGGGTTTGCTATTGAACACTACCTAATCATTCTATGTTTATTCAAAAGTCTATCCGAATGACTTTTCACGAGAACAGCAAATAAATCGACAAAAAAAGTTCAAGCATGTTTTTATTGATTTTGAATTGGGAACACCTCCCTCTCACTCTCTCTCTCTCTCTAGAAGTAAAAAGAATATTCCTTTTTGATAAAAAGTCAGTTTTTATTTGGCAGTGCGACAGTCAACAGTGAAAAAAAATGTACTACATCTGTCCACTATGTTTGTATACATTGGGTAGTTGGTCTTCCTGTGAGAATTGCACTGTCGGAGACGAATATAATGGAACGTGTAGATTGTACAATCCATGTAAGTTGCATCGAGGATATGCAATTGCTATTAAGGATTATAATTCATGTCTTGAACAAGTTTGCGATTCTCATGTTAGAGATTTCCGATGCTCAAACTGCAACTATGACAAATGTGATCAGTGGGAAAATACTTATCCTGGTATCATTAGATAAAACCCTCAACGAACATTTAGTTTACTCCCAAGAGAAAGGTGTTACCGCTACTCTAAATTTTTCGGAAACGAAAAGTTCGGACCGAGAGTTGTCGAAAACAACAAGAGAGTATGGTTTATACGTCATCACTGCAAATACCATAGTAGTTATGATTTTAAGAATACAGATTTTATCTGGCTGTTACAGAGAGTGATTCTTCATCTGAGAATTTTGTTTGTAACATTATGCCAAATAAAAAAACTAAAACCTGTGAATTTTACAATATGAATGGAAAAAGTATCATTGACTTGACAAAGAGATATGATAAGAGTGAAACTACATCTGTATTGTACTAAATATAATCCTGACTTTTCCCAACAGGATCAATACAAGGTGAATGCATATGATCTACCACCGCTAGTCGTTGCCAGCGACGACAATGAATACCTATACGTAGAAGAAGAAATCTAATGAAAACCAAAAAAAATTTTGTATATATATATATATATATATATATATATATATATATATATATATATATATATATATATATATATATATATATATATATATATATATATATATATATATATATATATATATATATATATATATATATATATATATATATATATATATATATATATATATATATATATATATATATATATATATATATATATATATATATATATATATATTTTACTGGGACTGGTTGTCCCAAGTAGACCACAAGTGTCAGAAAACTACAATAACATATAATAATATACTTAGACACAGAATTTCTCATATTCGACGGACTGCTATTAACAATTATAATAGGATTTGTATTTGGACATGAACGGATCCAAGTTAAAAACATCAATTATTTGATTTGTGTTCATGGTGCCAGGTCTATTAGAACACTACCGTCGGGGGTGATCTCCCAATATGTTTAAATTGACTCAGTAATATTAAGGTGATACTTTCATTTAAAGAGTCAGCGAATGTACACTCTAAACGTAAATTCCCACTTATAACAACACTCATATCTTGGGTGCCAGACAAATCCAAAACAATTACACCATGATTTTTTGAAAACATTGAACTGGTTATTCCATTTTCAAATAGTTGTGAACCATAATATAGTGATTGCATAGTCAATACATACAGAGTTCAGTAAGATTTTTTATCAAATTATAATGTATACAGGAGAATTCCATTCACTTTGCACACAAGACTGGATAATCCCAAAAAAATCAAATCATGGGGGGATGCAGTCCAGGATCCGACGGCACTAGCACTCTTCACAAAAGTCAATGCAAGTTTTGACGGGATTTCTCCATTGATAAATAACGAATCGGTTAAACTGCAAGAACCGGTGGCAATATGACATTGATTGGTGATCGTATGGGTAACAAGAAGTTTGATACTGTTACCATTGGCTCTCAGTTTTTCCACCGCCAATGCAAAAGATCTCATAACCTGTTATTTTCGAACATGAAGAATTGATGAAGTGAGACTGACATTTGCATCAGGTACTGCAGCAATTGTTTTTCTCAAAATGAAACTGGCTGCAGCTAGTTGTAACTTTATGTCAATCTTAACATTGGGAGGCAACCATTGAGATATATTAAATGTTTAATGATTTAATTTTCCAACTAAATGATACTCTTTGGTCACTGCAGCACTTAACTCGCCATCAGTATCAACATTTGATCTATATTCATAACCCATTGCCTGTTCTCTCAACTCCTTGTATGACTTTGGAGTCATCAAAATCAATTGTATGTAGCTTGCATAGTTTGATAAATTATTGCTAGTGCTAACCAATGTTCCAATAACGAATACATTAATTTGTTTGAACAAGTTGTGTAAGATACAGTTTTCATGGAAGGCAACTATTAAGATATATTAAATATTTTATGATTTAATTTTCCAACTAAATGATACTCTTTAGTGACTGCAGCAGTTAACTCGCCATCAGTATCAACATTTGATCTATATTCATAACCCAGTGCCTGTCCTCTCAACTCCTTGTATGACTTTGGAGTCATCAGCATAAATTGTATGTAGCTAGCATAGTTTGATAAATTATTGCTAGTGCTAACCAATGTTCCAATAACGAATACATTAATTTGTTTGAACAAGTTGTGTAAGATACAGTTTTCATAGGATAGACAGTCGGCAGCAGTAGAAATTTGATTGTCAGACCTTTTCTTCACCACAACATTTAAATCAATGAATGTGGACGATATGTCAATGAAATAATCTTCATTGGAAAATATTTGAACGTGTATATTTTCCGACAGGTGTTGTTGGGGATGAAATTGTTCATAGTAGCCATACTTGCCACTAACATCAACATTTTCAGCCTTGAATAGATTCAATGATGAGGTGATTGATGGATGCGATTCTTTGTGAAGGAGATACGTCATCTTAAGAGAAAAAATTTCTTTGATCTAACAATCTTTTTCTCCTTCTTCTTTTTATTGTTCTTCTTTTTCTCTTCAAAGTCGTTGTTGATGTCTTTCGCTTCCCACCTGGGTAGAGACTGAAGAGTGAATGACGACAACGCACCCGTTTTAATCCCTTCGAATTTTGCTGAGATTTTAATTGTTCGCCAACAGCTCTTGCTGAAGATCTGATATTTTTTTTAACACTCTCGTTGAAATTTTTATCCGACCCCCAGTTCTGTAGTTTTGAGGCAGCAAAATTTGTTGCATCCAGTACAATATTTTTTCTGGCAAGGGGTAGTGCAGAACGAAATAGCCAAGCAAACCAACTCCCAAGACCATAGCCAAACATTATAGTACGACCCTTGTAATAGTCCAACCCATGACCTATTTGACGAGGACTCAGAGCAGCAACATAACAATCAATATCAGGACAGACAAATGGAATTCTTCTATTGTTCATCTTAAACAACAGGTCGAAAAAGACATATAATCATGGCCAAACCATTTGTTACTGCTAGAGGATCACCTAATTCACTTCTTAGTGTTAACTGACAGAGTTCCAAATATGAAGTGTTTACATGAACATACTGAAGATGCTTTATATCATAGTGAGGGGGGCATAACACGTAGGAGGGGGACATTTGACTTACCAACTCTTGATGTTTCCACAAAGGACGCATAAAGAAATATGCAAGATTCCGAGGCAAAACTGGGTGGATAATCTGCAAAAATAACATGATTCATCCCACTAACAGTTCCAGCACTTCTACCATTGATTATATTGTGTTTAAAACATAGAACATCTCTTAGATTATCATTGAGAATAACCTTTTCACTAGCAATGGGTGAACTAATGTGGATCTTGCCGTATTCCTTTGAATTATTGAATTGAAAGGCTCCTTTTTTTACGAGCGTAAATTTTATTTATTGATAGTTCGACACAAATTATTCATACAACTGAGTTCCTCGTATGGTAATATGACAAATGGATATTCAAATGAATTGATCTTTTCAATTTTATATCGACCGCTAACGAGTTGCCAATCATCAAGTTGATCGCTAAGGGGTGGCCAATCATAAGGTCCAATTTTTATATCATATATGTGATCTTTTCTCAGGATGTCATATTTATTTTTGAGAATACAGTCGACAAGAGCCACTTCATACGCGCCATCGAATTTGATGGCAGAGGAATGTTTTGTCCAAAAATCACTTGTTTTATTCAAATCATTGTAGAGAGGGTTGGAAACGTTGGACATAAATGTCACATGGAAATCATTGACCATTGTGAACGTCTTCACCACCTATCCAAGAATCAAATTCAGAGTTATACCCAAGCCAGAAAACTAGCAACTGTTTCTTACCACCCTGCGTTCGCGTTTTTAATACTTTTTTTATTTGATAAAAACCAGTGTCTTTAACGTTTTGTAATTCATAGTCATAAAATTCTCCTAATATCCTATCATCTTTGCTGTCTCTTAGTAGATAGGTCACGCGTTTAGTCTCTAGAGCTTTTGACACTTTAAAAAGTTCCGTAGACCATAGATAATTTCCTTATTCAAAAATAGTGTTTGTACGATTGATTCGAACTGTATCTCCAACAAAGAATTTGCTTTTAATTCCACTTTCAGTGCCAGAAGTAGAAGAAGAATTATATTGTTTGAGAGAAATTTCAAGTGTATTGTCACCATGATGAACTTCAAGAGGACCAAGATTGGACAGGGAGCGATGAGGACGTTGATTGTAAACATGCATTATTTTATCCAGATCATGAATAAAGGCGGTAGTATTTTTGAATGTGCAATTTATGGAAATGAGAATACGAATGGTTCCAATCAATTGTTCAGCCAATGAAGCCTTGATTGGTCTATAACTATGATACAACTCTGTGTCATATTTCAATAGAATTTTGTCTATATGTGGATTAACAAATTCTAACGGCCCTTGGACATAGGGCCGAAATATTCATTCAAATTATCTCCACTGTCTTGCAAAAAGATTTCCCTATTGTTCTTCGTACTTTTGTGGTTTACTAAAATAATAATTGCAGATAGAATGTACTTATAGGGTTTTTTGTATTTTCGCTGTATCTGATCCAAAGTCATAAGATCAGCTTGCATGATTTGTAGTGGGTAGATGGCCTTTTTTTACGATATTGATTACTGCGAAGTCTACGATTTCGATGAAGAGTATAGCTCGGTTCACTTTGCAGATATTCTTTTGCTACACTCTGTCGAACATTAGAGGGACGAGCAAGTGTACTGGGAGGACTAAGACTTCCTTTCTCACCAACATTTGCATAGATACGTTTCAGAGTTTCATCCATTTTGCATGTAAATGTGTACTTCCTGCTCTACAGCCCTTTTGTATACTGGCGGTGATGGCGATGGTAGAAAGACGTTTTTCCTACTCTTTCAAGTTGAATCATCATCACCATCATTACTGTTGTAGATTAATTTGGGTGTACTTGTTAGCAATAGCATTTTAAACTCATCCTTTTTGTAACTGTCATCATCATAATCATCATTTGCTGATATCAATTCTTTTAAAATGCTCTTGTTAAACACAAGTGCCTTGGGAAATTTTGATGTGTTTAAATATTTCAGAAGATTTGTGTCAATGGATAGATTTTTTTAGATTTGAGAAAAATCAGTTATTAGATCAATGAGATTGTAAGAGCTGCTACCTAGAGTGATTTGCTTACTTGTAGCATCAATTTTGACATTATTTCTTTTATTCAAATAATTTAACAGTCTTTTACCCCGCTCCCGATAGGTAACTGGTAATAAATGTAATAATTTTGATATGTCCGTTTGTAATGGTGCTGCTGCTGTTGAAGATCTACTTGACTCTTGTGTCTTATCTGCAACGTTCACAACACTGACGGGTTTTATTTGATACGAATTTTGTTTATTAATACGTCTAAGTGCTGTTTAAAAATTCAAAAAAAAATCTGATCATCAGGTATACTATTGTCATTAGAGAAATCTGTGAGATTACCCTCAACATTTTGCAGTGGGGATAGAGCCTCATCAATTGTAGTCAATTCATATGGTTTAGCCATATTTTTTTTATGACGACGACGAAGACGACGATGATGATTATGGAAGAAGTAGATTGCTTACAAGACTGGCAATTATTGGCAATAAAACTGTGAAAAAACCTTCTCCCGCCTGAACTAAATGTTTTCTTTTCCGGTTTTGAGTGCTTTTTCTCTTGGACAGTGCACGAACAATGGATTGATGTTCTCTAGTCTGTTTCTTAATAGCACCTTGTAGCTTAATAGTGCCTGCAGTTAAATTTAAACACAGTTTGGAAAAGATTTTAATAAATTTTCGATCTACATTGTTCAGTATGGCCTTCCTAAGACGTGATTTTGAACTACTCAAAACAGAGAATAGGTATCTATTGTGATGTAACTTCTTCGGCGCCATAGTTTCAACTAACATCTTTTCCTATCGGCCACCGGCAGATATACAGTAATTTCACGATCAAAAATATTACTAAAAACGTGTAGTTCTTCTGGTGTATTTTGATTAAGGTCAATTACAATGTGGCCATAGGGTTTGCTTGTTACCAGATTGTAAGCTGAAAGCAGGAATTTAGACTAACCCGGATAAATTCGTTTGTTTAACGTTATGAGGGAACTCGATTCACGAACAACTTTGTACACAATGTTATGAGTACAGTTCAAAGCAAGAGTTTGCTTACATTTACCCTGATGAAAGAGATTGCGTAGGACAATGGTAATGGAAATATTTTCATGATAAGAACATACTGTGAACAACTGAATCATTTCCTCAGATCGTTGCTCTATCGATTCAGCCAAATCAACAAAAATAAGCAAAGAAAGCTCCAGGTTGAAAATATTACACGAATTGAATTAAAAGGTTGAAGAATAACTAGCAAGGAGGGTATTTTTTAAACCTAAAGATGTCATATGATACACTAACACATACCATTCAATGACATAGCAAATTCTTGAAACCTATTGCTTAGAATGTATTTCTAAGAAAATAATAATATCATTGATATGTTGGTTCAGATGGCTACAGCATCATTCATTTGCCATAGGCAATCTCGGGCCTCACGTTCGCTTCCTACATCAGACAAATAATTCATGAATTCGATGGGCACGGTCGGACCTATTTATAGCGTACTACCCATTTCATTTAATTGTTAATTCATAAGGTGATATGCGAAGGTTTCTGTCAATATATTTCTAAGAACAATTTATTAGCATGGACTTGTTCCAAAAAAATTCCATGCCCCCAACCCCCTCCCCCCACCCTAAAAAAATAGTAAAATGTTCAGTATCAAAAATAAGTAAGATTCTGCTCAAGGGCTAAGTTCACAAACCATTCAAAGGCAATGTTTATGCACTTTTTAGCTTTGATATTGCTCTTTACTGTCCCTTGATGGTCCAGGGTCAAAAAATATTTCACGAATTGAATTGACAGGTTCAAGAATAACTACTAGGGAGAGGAGTTTTTTTAAATGATAGATGACATATGATATACAGTTACCTGCAATTTGGTAACTAAAGGGATTGTAAATGTGTTTCGATAAATCAATCCCTTCCACTAAGCATAGGAAAAAAAACATAGATCACTAACCTGTTCCAATGGTACATCAAAATCCATATCGTAACTTCTCTTGCTAGACATAATTGTTCAAACGTTTTTTTCTAACTTAAATCAATGTAATTTAGTCAAATGTCTATTTGGAACTGCGATATCAACTACATTTCAAGTAATTTATATCCATACTCAAGGCCAAAGAAATCCGTTATACAAGAGTTCGGTGACTCCAGAGTGCTCCCTAACGTTCGAATTCAGATTATGCAAGAGTGCCTTAGGGGATAGACGTGACAAAGCTCGTTCAACCTCAATAGAGAATGACCAAGATAAAGTTCATTCAACCTCAATAGAGAATGACCTAGATAAAGTTCGCTCAAAATCAATAGAGAAATACCTAGATAAAGTTCGTTCAACCTCAATAGAGAATGACCTAGATAAAGTTTGTTCAACTTGATACGCGTCAGTGGTTCCTATGGCCGCATGCAAATTCATTATAAGCATTCTACTGCTAGGTTATGTTTCAATTTATTTCATTCTAATCAACCATTATCTAGTTTCTTATGTAAAAATTATAAGCTCTTAACAATACCTAATAATATGGTGGTTCTTCTTGATCTTGATGATGATTTTGATTATTCTACAATTTTGGTGTAAAAGCTGTAATTTTAAATTGTTTTTATTTTGAATGGAGGACGAAATTAGGTCCTTTTCAATTGGCTAAGCTGTTCCCAAGATAGTTTACCATAAGCTGTTTACCACTTTTGAGAATTTAATAAAATTCGTGTCGCGTCATAATAGAATGTTCTACCTTACAAATTAATTACGTAAATAAAATTCAAGTGTCAAAGAAGAAAGGATATGTAGCCCTGTATCACCCCCTCCCCCATTTTATATTTTTCAGTTCACCTTGTACTTCTTTCACACTCAGTTCTAGTTTAAGCCCGATGTCTCTAGCTATTCTGGGATAATGAAGGTTGACTCCACTAGCATTATAGCTCCTAGCTGGAGAGGTAAGGTATGGGATGCTGGTGGTCCCAATGAGGAGTTACACCATTTGTGTCTGCGACAATCCTTTTAAAAAAAACAAAAAAGTAAAAAATCAATTCTGAAGTTTTCGTATGTATTGAATTTTACAGTGTTATTTTTATCAAGATAATTTCCTTTATTGGGGTTTCTCTCCCCATTGTCACAAAAATATTGGAACTTCTTCTGCTTGTAACCTTTTACAAGCAAATCTGAACTTGATAGACATTGTATTTATGGAATTGGCGTAAAGAATAAGATTTTTGTTGAAATACATACTGTTTCAAAATCTTGCATTCGTTCGCTACTTGTTACATTTATTGTTACTTGTTACTCGCTACTTGCTACCAATGTGATTTGATCCATATTTTCCCCATTCTATTTTTGTCTATGTGTTAAACAAGAGTTTTTAGATTTTTATATCAATCATGAGCCAACTAAAAATGCCGCTGTTGCACGCTGACAGGGAAATCTGGCTACAGTACAGGCATTAATATTGGTGAAATACTTAACGCTCGATACTTCGGCTTTGGCAAAAATTAATTACCTTGACAAATCTAGCATATACAGAGTCTTATTGGAGAATTCTCGTTACTTGTGATTTATACCTTAGAGTCAATTTGAAACTTTACCATCATGATTTTCCACAAGCTGCAGATTTGAATCTTTCTCTTGTTTCGTGCATAAACTAGCTTCATAAGATAAGTTATATTTTCACAACCTGCAGAATTATATGCTAGATAGGACTACTAATTGGTTTCAAAGAGTTCGTGTAACGAACTTTAACTAAGGAACAACCCGGCTCGATTGTAACCAAATATTTCGACCGCGTTTTTGATATCAATAGATATACCAAAAGAATGTGATTTTTGTGCTGAATTACACCATATAACGGTTATTAATGGCAATCCTACCTCGCGCCCAGTACGCGCTTGAGAAAAAGCGGATGATTTTCGGCCATAGGAGAAAATATCCTCTAAAAACTATAGAACCTTAATGAAAATCACACTATCATATTCAGCGTATCAGAGAACTCTACTGTAGAGGTTTCAAGGTCCTATCTACAAAAATGTGGAATTTTGCATTTTTTGCCAGAAGAAAGATCACGGATGAGTGTTTATTTGTTTTTTGGTTTTTTTCCCCAGGGGTGATCGTATCGACGCAGTGGTCCTAGAATATTGTGGGAGGGCTCATTGGAATGGAAATTAAAAGTTCTAGTGCCCTTTTTAAGTGACCAAAAAAATGGATGGCACCTAGGCCCCCTCCCACGTTTATTTTTTTCCCAAAGTCATCCGATCAAAATTTTGAGATAGCCATTTTGTTCAGCATGGTCGAAAATATGATAAATATGTCTATTAGGATGACTTAATCCCCCGAAGTCCCCAGAAGGAGGGCTAAAAGTTATGAACTTTACCCAATGTTAACATATAGTATTGGTTATTGGGAAGTATACAGAAGTTTTCAGGAGAATTTTTTCTGGTAGTGGGGGGGGGGGGTTGATTGGTCGGGGGTTATGCTGGAGGATCTGTCCATGAAGGAAGTTTTCATGGGAGAAGGGAAATTGCCATGAAGGGGGTGCCGGACTTGCCAGCATTATTTATTGGTTATTGGGAAGCATACAGACATTTTCATGAAGGATTTTTTTCTGGAGGGGGGGATAGAGGAGGGGGTTACTCTGGAAAATCTTTCCTTGGAGGATGTTTCTTTGGGGTAAGGGACATTTCTATGAAGGGGGCGCCGGATTTCCAAGCATTATTTAAAAAACGATCAGAAATTAAATAAAAAAAACAAGTTTTTTCAACTGAAAGTAAGAAGCAACATTAGAACTTAAAACGAATAGAAATTATAACGTATGTGAGGGGGTTCTCCCCCAAGTCAATACCTCGCTCTTTACGCTACAGTTTTTTCAGTGCTTTCAAAAGAGCTATCTATTCTAATTAAACAGCTTTTGTGATTCAGGGGTTTGTGAATCAAATTTTTTTAACTTTTAACGTAAAAAGCGTGGTATTGACTAAGGGGAGAACCCCCTCATATACGTAATAACATATATGTAATAAAAAAAACAGCGATACGGCTCAATAGTAATCGAAACTTTTAAAAACGGAATTTTGATGTCAATAAATGTATCAAAAGAATGTGTTTATAATGCTGATTCTAAATATATAAATTTTATTAAGTTTAGTGTTACTCATCAAAGGCTACGAGCCTGAGAAAATTTACCCGATTTTTTAAAGAGGGGGGGGAAACATCCCCTACAAGTAAAGAATTTTAATGAAAATCACACCGTCAGATTCAGCGTATCAGAAAACCCTATTACATAGGTTTCAAGCTCATATCTGCAAAAATCTGCAACTTTGTATTTTTTGCCAGAAGAAAAATATACGAATATAGAAGTTAGTTACGTAAGTTAATTTGTAAATCACGTCATAACCAAATTTAGAGACATCCATTTAGCAAAAGAAAAGTAAAATTTTTATGCAAATTTTGCTTACTTATTCAATGACGGTGAGCCAAAATAAAAGCTGCATTAACTAAAAAACGA
This sequence comes from Artemia sp. Qi Xiang Cuo, assembly GCF_049724085.1. NCBI lineage: Eukaryota > Metazoa > Arthropoda > Branchiopoda > Anostraca > Artemiidae > Artemia > Artemia sp. Qi Xiang Cuo. Next base: position 110,132 of record NW_028300477.1, read on the forward strand.
TCAGAAATTAAATTTAAAAAAAACAAGTTTTTTAAACTGAAAGTAAGGAGTGACATTAAAACTTAAAACGAACAGAAATTATTCCGTATATGAAAGGGGCTGTCCCCTCCTCAACGCCTCGCTCTTTACGCTAAAGTTTGACTCTGTCTCACAACTTTATTTTTTAAAACAATAACAAAAACTTTAGCGTAAAGAGCGAAGGGTTGAGGAGGGGACAGCCCCTTTCATATACGGAATAATTTCTGTTCGTTTTAAGTTTTAATGTCGCTTCTTACTTTGAGTTTAAAAAACTTGTTTTTTTTTTATTTACTTCATACAAGCTTGATTTTTGACCAGTAACCAGTGGTAGGTGGCTGTTCGGAATTTCCTTTCTGATGTGTATGCATATATATGTGTATGTGTGTTTTTGTTGATGTTTTTGTTTCTTTTCTTTCTTCTTGTATACCCTGCCATACAGGCTTACCAGTTGTATATGATAGTGCATTTACTTGTATTGTTAAGTTACTGTTGATACATTTGTTGAATAAATCTATCTATAAAAATAATCTAATTCATATTATACTAGTTTTATAATAAAATACTTTCATAAGGAAGAAAAAAGAAGTCATATTTACATATTGAATCCTACTAGCTGTGACTTTCACTGTCAAGACAGCAACTGATATTTATAGACCATAGTTTTCAAAGATAATGTTTTGAATCAACAAGACAAAAGATAAACAAAAGCTTTAAAAAATATATATATAATTGATCTATGAATAGATTGTATTTCTTATACAGACAAACAATATTTAAACAATCTCATCAAGACCGTATACAGGGAGAGGGTGGTTACCGGGCTTAAGTGCCCTCCCCCAAAATTTTTGTTTGACAAAAATGCTCATAAAGAAAATTTTGATACGTTTTAAGGTTTCTTTACCCCCTCCCTCTAAATAAAAACAGCCCCCAAACAAAAATCCTCGATTTATCCCTGGAACTCATTGTGGTCTAATATTTGAGTTCCTTCAATAATATGCATAATTCATTACTTGATTTAATATTAAATATCAATTCAGTGAAGGACAAATGGATTAAATGTTTGTGTTAGAAATTCGTAATATACGAAATAGACTATAATTTATTTGTGCTTAAAGCCCATAGGCGAGGGCAAAATATATAAAATAAGCAACAACTGCACAAAAATTACAATAATCCTAACATAATTCTAGAGAAATCTAGCTCTACCAATTAATGGCAAAATTTACAGTGACCCTTGTGATTTAAGTTCGATTTGATATGCAGATGATTTCCTCCTTCTCAGTTCGAGTCTTTCTACTTTACAGACAAACCTTGATTTTTTTATTTCTGGTTATGAGCTTTCTGGCTATTCTGGTTGTTTCCCCTCCCCCTAAACAAAAACAACCCCCGAACAAAAATCCTTGATTTATCCCTGGAACTCATTGTGGTCTAATATTTGAGCTCCTTCAATAATATGCGCAATTCATTTCTTGGTTTACTATCTAATGTCAATTCAGTGAAGGAGAAATTAATTAAATATTTGCGTTAGAAATTCGTAATATACGAAATAGACTATTAGTACAGTCAAAATAAGGTTTGACCGCAAACAAATTGCAACAGAAATTATTTTTCCACCATCTTGTAGAGAAAAAAAAACTGTACAACATATCAAAAGTTGAGAAACCTAGCAGGGTGCAAAATTAGTGGTTTTTAGCGTTTTGTGTTTTATTTTTCGTTTTTAAGCCTAAATTTTCGATTTTCTCAAGGCTCAGAGTTTACTTCATGGGAAACGCATTTCTGGTGTAGTTTTATGTGCTGAACTTGAATATTACATCAGATTTAGGATACGGTCGACGAAAAGTGTTTCACATTCATCACCTTTCACGAAATTCGCGAGTATATTATAACATAGTCGTTTGACAACATTTCTTGAGTAGTTTTATGCGATGAACTCGAATATCACATCAGATCAAGGATATGTTCAACCGACAGTGTTTCACATTCATCACCAAAAGGTTTCTTCAAAATAATCAATCATCTCTTAATGTATTAACTGACTATAATCACAGGTAACAAAAATCACATTGGTAAAAGGCAGGCAACTTTTCAAATGACTTGCGACATTAATCACTGGCGCTGTAGTTTGAAACTTTGTTGTCAAGATCGTCGATGAGATCTTCTGATTTGGGAGAATTATCATAATTCTCTCTGACAAGTTATGCACACGAGAGTGCAAGACATGCCATTTCTGACACAAGTGCACCGAGCAGAGGTACAGTTTGAACGGCAGGAACACTTAACTATCTTAAGAAGTTGGGGAGGTTCTGGGGGTAGGTCCGTCATCACAGGGTATAATGTACCATTTCGGTCCTTCCAGCCCCACTCTTGAGGGTCCAATTCTAGATTACGGTCGTCATTCCAGGCGTGTTCCTGAAAGTAAACTCTATAGCTGTGAAATGCTGCAGAGTTGGATGTGGGTGGTAGCTGCTCTGGGTGAACAAAAGCCGTTGCTGTGACGAGCTTCCTTTCGAAGAGCTGCTTTCGAAGCTCGTTCAGATTTCCCCCTTCTTTCCACCATATATTATAAGAAGTGCGTCTTCTCCGGCTTCCTTGACTTCGATTTTTGTTGCTGCCTTCTTCATAAAGACCTTGGCAGATGCTCGAAAACTTTCGTCTTCTATCACTTTTTTCAGGGTAAGACCTTTTCCGATGTTGTGGACACGTGATGTAGAATCACACCCAAGGAATGCATGGGCAAAGAGGATCAGACCACATACTTCTTGGCCTAATCTTTTTTTCATTTCATGAACATCCCAGCACCTTCGCTCTTTATTTTTTTGGCTCTGGGGCGAAGTACACCTTGTTAGTGGAGACATCACAGTGGTAGCAGAGAAGGACCAGAAGATCCGTATCTTCTCCAATAACGGCAGTTACCTTCTGTTTAGCTGATTTGATAGCAGCTTTTACAATAGGCACATCTGCATCACTGGGGGCTTGGACTACAAAATAGCCTTTTTGCCGGAGATGAACTGCAAGTGCACTAATGAATCTTGACTTGTTTTTCTTGTTCCCGAGAAATTCTTCTTTCTTAACTATCAGAAGCATGTCGTTCGTGAAAAAAACCTCGTGAGCAATCGTTCGAGTATGATACGAATGGGCCATATCTTTGATGGAAGTTCCACTATCATACCCATCGAAAACAACAGTTGTACCAGGGTACTTCCATAACATACACAGAGAGTAGCTCTGTATGATACTCGCATATGTGTCATTTTTTATTCATGGGACTCGGTGCAATAGAGATCCACCATCAGGTACGTAGTGTGTCCCGTCGTTCAGCACACACGGAATTTCTTCGACTTTGCATGCACGTACAATGGCCTTGGCGAATTCGGCTTTGTTCAGCACTCTCGGCATAAATGAGCTGTCAAACAGAGCAGCGGGATACGAACAAAGTTCATACCGGAAGCACTCTGATTCAGTAAGTCTTGTTTTTTTGGCTAACGCAATGAAGCGTTGGAATAGCAAAGCTGGATCCTGTCGCTTGTAGTATCCGCCAGCTGTTTTCTTTGTTGTTATCTTGACTGCCTGTTCCTTTATTAAGCAGACAAAATCCTTCGCCACATTTCCAGTCAAAGCATCAAAGATTTTTAGCCCTACAGCCTTCGCACATTCAACGTTTGCAGATTCATATGCAGTCAAACCGGTAGCAATGCTTCTAAGCTGGGTATCCCCTCCGAATGGTGAGCCATTTTCAAAGTACGTCACCATCGCCTGCGTATCCTTGAAGTCTCCTTCTTGTCTGGGGCCTGCGTTCTCCTTGTGCTGCTCGCTTGTCCCATAGAGAATTTGCGTCAGATCTTCCATTAGGAGGTTAACAGCAGAGCAGGTTGGGCGTGCTAAAACCCACAGCGACCTCGGGGTTTCGGTCATGCCCGTACCCCTAGTCAGTCCGCCTGCTGTTTTCAACGAGCGCATAAGCTCTTGTTCAATAACTAGATCCGTCGACAAGCCAGCCCAATTGCGATCAGATCGTCTGACGACGTGCATTCCTTGTTGGAATAAACTATGAACAGTAGGATGGGTTTCTTCAAGCTTCACCATCTTCTGAAGGTATATTCGGCACGATTTGGCATAGTTGTTGTGACCACAGGCCGCAAGAAAAGGTAGCATTTCAGACACAGACATTGGGTGTAAGTCCCAAAGCCCCATCCGCTCAGCTTTGATGAAAGAACGAAGTATCCCAACCATATTCATAAGCTGAAACCACAGCTTTGAAGTTCTGTGCTGAGACAGATCAAGTATCTTCTGGTCGACGAAACCTTTGATCCGCTTGAGTGCAGGATTTTCTTCAACCTCCGTCATTGTTGCCTCTCCATTCATTAGCTTGCTGTATAGTGTTTTAAGGTCTGCAACTTCTTTGGTGCCTAACTTTGTTTCAGGTTCTGAACAGGGATCATCGTCAAATAAATCAGAGAGCAGCACGGCATGTAGAGCACTATCAACTAGCAAGAGACCTCGAACAGCTCGTGAAATAGCCTTTCCACTTAGGAGATGGGGACCAGTGTTTGGGGCATATGCAAGTTCCAGGACTTCGCGGAGACCGGATCCTTCCATTGTGTATCCTATGCATCCAATAAAGCTCATGGTTGTGTGAAACCCACCGAGTTTGAAATGAATCTGGGAACCAAAGAAATGAATCTGGGAGGGACATTTATCTGACAAAACTGGGACCAAGGGTTCCAACACCGACCTTAGCGAAATACGCTACGAAATTTTCTGCTAGATGGCCGTATATGCTGTTAAACCTTAATGACGACAATCTTAGAATGTACGAAACTTTCCAAAAATATAGTATTCAGTCGATAGGGCGACGTTATTCCTGACTTCATTCGCCCCAAAGGACGAAAAAAGGGAAATATGGCCACGAAATACGAATTTCTTGTTTGGTGATGAATGTGAAACCCTAACGGTGGGACATAACTTGAATCTGATGTGATATTCGAATTCAGCACACAAAACTAGTTCAGAAACATGTCTCCCATGAAGTAAATGCTAAGCTCTAGGATAACGGAAAATTTCCGCTAAAAACAACAAAAAACAAACGGAAAACGCTAAAAAACACTTATTTTGCACCTCGCTGGGTTTCTCAACATTCGATATGTTGTACAGTTTTTTTTCTCTACAAGATGGTGTAAAAATCATTTCTGTTGCAATTTGTTTGCGGTCGAGTCCTATTTGACGCTAGATTGACTGTACTATATAGTTTATTTTCGCTTAAAGCCAATAGGCCAGGGCAAAATATATAAAATAAACAACAATTACATAAAAATTACGATAATCCTAACATAATTAAGGATAAATCTAGCTCTATGATCCATCAACAGAGGGAGGAATCAAGCCAAATTTTTTACACTCATAAAGCGTTCATCCACAGACACAATTGCCAACCACTTAAAATCAAAACCCTTCCTGCCAAACACTCCAATTTTCCAATCCTTTAGTTCTTCAATCAAGTGATAAAGGCTTTTATTCAAACCTCCACACACAGGATCAAAATAAGGACCAACCTTTGACCTTTCCCTCCCAATAAATTTTATCCTTTGACATCAGCCCTCATTTCAATTAATAACTTGATTTCCTTTTTTAGGAAATAAAGCAATTAATTGAAAGCTTTATGGAAACCAAACAATGGGCCTGCCATGCCTGTATTTTCTGGTCCTAGAGAACTCTTTCTATTAATTCACTCACTTGGTCTCTCATATCCGCAAGCCCTTAATTATCTCCCCACAAATGCCTTAATCCTCACTAATCTAATATACTCTTAGCTTGGTACGACCATGACCTACCTGAAACACACTCCAACATTTCTAGACAAACCGCCTTCATAATCTGCACCCTAGGTATCCCTAAAATTTGTTCTCAAACCCTAAACAAATTAACTAGTGAACAACTTCCTAGAGATAACGAGCCTACATCATCTCTAACTACCAAATCATTCGTGTGCTTGAATATACCTAACCACTTCCTAAAATATCCTAGCTGCACGGTCTTTTAACTATACTCCTTCGCGTAGCCCCAAACTTCAGATCCATGGTCCGTAACACCTAAAAACCTCTTCAACAACATGGACCCTTCTAATATTTTTGAAGTGACTTCTTAATACCATATTACAAAATACCTTACCTTTTTCAATCCTACTTTCTATACGGCTGCTGAATAAATGTCCTTTTATTTTGCCTTAAACTTAATTCCTAAATATGACATCATTCACTATCCTGACCCTTCTACCCTTTAAATTAAGCTTAACATCCTCCTCAAGTTAAAAAAAATTTTGCGGGATACTAATGCTACAGTTTTATCTAATTAACTTCTAACTTTTTACTATTCAAATAATCCCCTAAAATATTAAATGTTTATGCATTTGAATTAAAAATTACATTACGTTTTGTTATAAAAAATAAAAAAAATACAAAGCTTGGGTCAAGTTTTGTTTTAATATAAGTTAATTTCAGATTCTTCTGATAGAAATCAATGTCAATACAGTGGCGAGGTTTAGGTAAAGAGGGATGTGTCTCTGGTGTAGCAGATTTTTCCCTTGGGCACTCCGTACAGAATTGATAGCTATAGAAAGTTGAGATTGAAATGAGACTCATTTACTCGGTGACTGAAAGAGTTAGTGGCTTTTTTGCATGTCAAAAGTGATTGAAGGGCAACCTCTTCCCTCCCCCCCCTTAATGCCCTTTTTCGTCCCCAGGCACGTTCAAAGTCCTTCATCGCATCGATCAAAATTTCAAGATAGCCATTGCATTAAGAATGAACAAAACATCAAAAATAAACTTAATTCCTAAGTTTAGTTTATTTTTTTTAGTTTATAAGAAATAAACTAAACTTAACAGGGACTTCTACCACCACAGACTTAGGGACAAGGGCCACAAATTCTGCAATTAGCCCATTCTTCACAGATGCATTCTACAAAAAAAAATTGAGCATATTGCGCCTTGTTAAAATCCGGAATCATGCAATTAATTTAAATGTTTCTGGGAATGAATTTTTTATCAAAAAGGTTTATAGCATTCTCTTAATAAGAGAAATAGAGTAAAGCATGGTAGTCAATTGCAAACAAAAGAAGAGGCAAGGCTGGAGCGGAAACCTAAGCGCCAGGCTCTTAGGCGGACAGGTTTTGATTTATTTTTTTTTTAGCCATGCCCGTTAGGATATCATAGGCAGCGCGCTAGTACTGCCTAAGTAAAGAACGATGTGGGCACAATGTGTTTTTTTTTTCTCCATACCCAGGCACTTCGCATTGAAGCAGTTGTCGTAAAAACTTAGAAATCGGCTCATTCGATTGGAAATTGGAGTGGCTAGTGCCCTTATAAATAATCGAAAGTGATTGGAGGGCAACTAGCCCCCCCCCCACGCCTATTATTTCCCCAAACACATCCAATGAAAATTTTGAGATAGCCATTTTGTTCAGCGCAGTTGATTTCCTAAAAGAAAATATATTTTTGAGGAGGACATTCCCCCACAACCCTCGGGGCAAGGGTTTTAAGTTATGCCCTGAGGGCATATAAGATCAATGTGGAAACAATGTAGAGTTTATTATTTTTTTTTCTTTAAAGAAGGGCACTTCATATAGAAAAGGTCGTCGTAGAGACTTCAAAAGGGGTTTATTTGATTGGAAATTGAGAGTTCTAGTGCCCTTTTATAAAGTCGAAAGTCATTGAAGGGAAACTAACCTCCCCCCCTCACGCAAATCATTCCCCCAAACAAATCCCATCAAAATTTTGATTGGTTGGATTGGTAGGCTAGTTGATTTCCAGATAGAAAATATGTTTTTTAGGAGGACACTCCCCCGCAACCATCAGAGCAAAGGTTTCAAGTTGTGCCCTTGGGACATATAAGGTTTTTATAGAAGGTGTTGTCGTAGAAACTTCAAAACAGGCTCATTCGATTGGAAATTCAAAGAGCTAGTACCTTTTTTAAAAGTCGAAAGTGATTGGAGGGCACCTAGGCCCCCCCCCGGTGCCAATCACTCCCCCTAATACATCCAATCAAACTTTTGAGCTAGCCATTTTGTTCAGCGTAGTTGATTTCTAGATAAAAAATATGTTTTTGACGAGCAAACTCTCCGACAACCCTCAGGGCAAAGGTTTCAAGTTATGCCCTGGGGGCATATAAGGTTTTTATAGAAGGCGTTGTCATAGAAACTTCAAAACAGGCTCATTCGATTGGGAATTCAAAGGGCTAGTGCTCTTTGTAATAGTTGAAAGTGATTGGAGGGCAACTAGCCCCCCACGCCAATTATTCCCTCAAACACATCCAATCAGAATTTTGAGATAGATATTTTGTCCAGCGTAAGCTAGTTGATTTCCAGATAGAAAATATGTTTTTTAGGAGGACAATCCCGCACTACCCTCAGGACAAGGGTTTTAAGTTATGCCCTGGTGCCATATAAGGTTTTTATAAGAAGGTGTTGTCGTAGAAACTTCAAAACAGGCTCATTCGATTGGAAATTCAAAGGGCTAGTTCCCTTGTTAGTAGTCGAAAGTCATTAGAGGGGAAATAGCCCCTCCCTTATGCACATCATTCCCCAAAACAAATCACATCAAAATTTGAGATAGCCATTTTGTTCAGCGTTGTTGACTTCCAGATAGAAAATATGTTTTAGAGGAGGACACTCCCCAAAAACCCTCAGAGCAAGGGTTTTAAGTTATGTCCTGGGGTATATAAAGTTTTTATAGAAGGCGTAGTCATAGAAACTTTAAAAGGGGCTCATTTGATTGGAAATTCAAAGGTCTAGTGCCCTTTTTAATGGTCGAAAGTTGCAGCTAGCCCCCCTAAAAGCTCATTCGATTGGAAATTCAAAGAGCTAGTGCCCTTTTTAATAGTCGAAAGTGATTGGAAGGCAACTAGCCCCCCTCCCCCCACGCCCATCTTTGCCCCAAACACACCCAATAAAAATTTTGAGATAGCCATTTTGTTCAGCGTAGCTGATTTACAGATAGAAAATATGTTTATAAGGAGGATTCTCCACCACAGCCCTCAGGGCAAGGGTTTTCATATACCCTGGGGGCATATAAGGTTTTATAGAAAGTGTTGTCGTAGAAACTTCAGAAAAGGGCTCATTCGATTTGAAATTCAAAGGGCTAGTGCCCTTTTTAATAGTCAAAAGTTATTAGTAATATTTTTTTTTTTTTTTAGACCATGGCACTTCGTATCGAAGAAGTTGTCGTGGGAACTTCAAAAGGGGCTCGCCCTTTTTAATAGTCAAAAGTGATTGGAGGGCAGCTAATCGCCCTTCCATTCCCCCCCCCCCCATTTGCCCATTACGTTTAAAAACTAAATGTTGCCTTAAGATTAAATCAAAATGCACTGTGGTAATGCTAATTCCCAATAAGGCATCTCAGCAGTATCCCAAGAACGACTGAGAGTATTATGTTCAAACTTCCGAGGCTACTTCTGCTCTTAAATTTAACAAAATCAAAATAATGTAAGTGTATCCAAGCCATCAAAGAAAGTAAACAGATTTTTTTGCGACTGGTATCAAGTTTTCCATTTCAGGTCAACTAGAGGAGGTATAAAACTAAGTTAAACAGTATTATTTTGGTCCAGATTTTTAAAAAGGTTTATGTTGTTAAAAATTGCTGAAAGTCTTTCTCCAGCATACAAATAGCAGGCCAAACTATAAAGTCTTAAAAAAACGAAAAGATTTAAATTGTTATTTTCTTTCTCCCTGAAACGACTATGTCAATATAAAACCAAAAGAAATTAATTAAAAAAACTTTTTCCACAAAATAAGTTTTCAAAGAAAAGTAAAGAACTCCATTAAACAAAAAATGAGCAAAAATAAAATCAAATAATCTACCAAGCTCTAAACTACCACAAATCAGCATCGATAAATAAATGAAACCCAAAACGAACAGAAATTAAAATAAATAACCAAGTCAAACTCAAAACGAACAAAAATTAACATAAGTTGGGTGCAAAACCCCTATGCCTTCCCAAGGCCAGAACAAAATTTGCACTTTACTGAAAAAATACAAAAAAATATGCATTGTCAGTTTAATATACATACACTGATATTTAGTAATCAAAATGTTAAAATTATTGGATTTATTAAAGTTATAAAAGTAAAAACATTTATATTTTTTTCAGTAAAGTTCAAATGTTTTTCTGGCCTTGGGAAGGCATAGGGGCTTTGCGCCCAACTTATGTTAATTTCTGCTCGTTTTGAGTTTGACTTGGTTATTTATTGTAATTTCTGTTCGTTTTGGGTTTCATTTATTTATCGATGCTGATTTGTGGTAGTTTCGAGCTTGGTAGATTAGTTGACTTTATTTTCACTCATTTTTTGTTTAATGGAGTACTTTACTTCTATTTGAAAATCTTATTTTGTGTAAAAAGTTTTTTTTAATTAACAGTGTAAAGCATGGTAGTCAAATGCAGACAAAAGAAAGGGCAAGGCGTAAAGAAGCAATAGCGTAAAGCATGGTAGGAGTAGAAAGGGGAGTCCGACTCCCACGCGACACCCCTGCTGCCACCTACAACTTTTTTACATAATTTATGTATGTTTTTATGTCTGTTCGTTGTCAGTGAGAATGAAAAAACAGGATTTTTCTCACTTTTATGGATGTTTCTTGGATGGTTATGTGTGTTGGTAAATTTATTTGATGTTTTTCATGGATGTGAACATCAATTTATGTCTGTATTTATGGTTTTCGTCAGTGAAAATGAAAAAACAGGATTTTTCTCACTTTGATGGATGTTTTCTGGATTATTGAGTCTAATGGGGAACAGGGTCAATGACACTTCGTGCAAGATCAATTGATTTGTTGTTGTTGTTTGGCCAAGTGCACGCTAGGGGCAATGTATTGATCTAGGACTCGAGGGGGAAGTGAATTTCCGAGAACTTGATTTACATAATCGGTGGGGGAGAATGTATTGATTTACGAAAGGGGAATTAAGAAACAAACAGAGCTTCTTTGTTGTTTTGGCCAAGTGCACGCTAAGGGCGAATGTTAAGATCCAGGAATAGGAAACCGGAAGTACATGCATACTTCTATATGGGCATAGAGTCCCTAGGGAGATGGTTTTCTTACTGAGAATGAAAAAACAGATTTTTTCTCACTTGAAAAAACAGGAATTTTCTCACTTTTATGGATGTTTCTTGGACGGTTATGTGTGTTGGTCAATTTATTTGATGTTTTTCACGGATGTCAACATCAATTTATGTCTTTTTTATGGTTTTTGTCAGTGAGAATTAAAAAACATGATTTTTCTCACTTTGATGGATGTTTTCTGGATTATTGAGTCTAACGGGGACAGGGTCAATGACACTTCTTTCAAGATCAATTGATTATGTTTTTGTTGTTGGTCAAGTGCACGTTCGAGGCGAATGTTAAGATCCAACAATAGGAAACAGGATCACGTGTTCCCTTCTCAGCCAATCAGAGACTCGCTTACACATTAGCAGCGGAGGATTGCAAAGAATGTGAACACAAGATTTTTGTTATAGTTTTTATTAGTCTGTGAATAGAATTCAAAGGAGTGAGAAGAAGAACAGTTTGACTTTACTCATTTGGATATATATTTGTGTGTTGATGACTGGAATGTTTACCCTATTAGAAATTGATAGTGGAGTTGATGGCAATAATACAAGAGCACCAAACATTGCGGTGGAAATCACGAGAGAATCACGGCTTTGTCTGGAATGGGATGAAGTATAAGCAAGATATGTGATATCCTTGAGCAAATTTAAAATGGAGGATCAATTATGTTTCACTGCAAAAGTTGATATAGCACATGTGAATAGACTTCAATGTGCTTTAAGTGCATTGGTGAAACATATCGAAGACAATAAACTGTATCGCTAATTGTACATGCTTAGTATTATTGTTGTAATTATTCAATAAAATTGTTTCGAAATCAAAAATGGTCCCCTTCTTTTCTGGTCAAGTTAGGTTAGGACGAACAAATCAGGGTCTGTCTATAGTCAGCAGTCATAGTGAAGTGATTAAAAAGTAATAAATTTGAGAAAAAGAGAATTAGATCAAATCTAGTGTTTATGGAAAAACATTTGATTTTGGATGACGATTTTCTCGAGTTATCTCTTCAACGCAGGATATTCTCTCGGGGAACACTTGACAATATAATGAGGACTGATTCTCCTCCATTGGACTATTGTATGAAACTTTTAAAATGTGATTAAATGCTTATACTCATTTTATTGATATATTAATTGGAACAAAGCAGAATAATATCGTGGATATACTTTTGAAAACATTGCCAATAAATTCAATGTAGATGGCTCCACCATTTAAAAGAGGTAGCGTCACAGAGCTACTCCTCTCCCCAGTCCCCCCACTGAATTTATCGAACAAGGACGATCAGTTTCGTTTTAGCTGTGAGAGAGTTGCCATTAGAAACTAAAAGTGTTCTTTACATTTCCATTGTACTTTTATACTCTTGGCAGTTGGATTCATTGTAAAAATTGTAAAATTATTGATGACTATAGTGAAAAGTGCAAATTATGTAATCCTTGTAAATTACATTGAGGCTATGTAGTACAATTTTAAGGATTAATTAACGCCTTGAGGAGATTTGTGACTCTCACCCTAGAGGGCACCTGTGCTCCAATTGTCACTATGATAAATGTGATCAGTGGAAGAATATTTACCCCGCTATGATTGGAAAGAATCCCAAACGTGATTTTAGTTTATTTCTGCGAGATTGGTATCGTCGTGGATTTAAATTATTCTGGGAAGAGGAATCTGGTCTACGATTTAACTGTTGGGGTAACAAGACAATTTGGTTTCTACGTCATCGTTGTGACGACACTGCCGACTATGACTATAAACCAAGTGATTTTTATTGGGCAGTTACCGAGGGTGATTCACCTTTTGAAAACACTATGTGATATTGCTTCAAATAGTCAGATTGAAACTCGTGAATTTCATAATATGAATGCAAATAGTATCATTGACTATACAAAGAGATATGACAAGAGTGAAGTTACATTATACTGTAGAAAATGTGACCCTGACTTTCAAGTCAGTCAAGATCAATATACAGTGACTCCAAATGATTTACCGGTATTAGTGGTTCACGACAGTTGCCTATACATCGAAGAAGAAGAAGAAATCTAAAGTGAAGATTTAAAGACATTGTTGTATATATATATGCATTTTATTAATAAACAAATTCACAAACATTTCTTAAGCACTTTACTCTTAGGGAACTGAAATCAATACTGTATAGGTCAGAGAGGATATTTTACAATAGAAAGTCGTTCAGAAGCGGATTGTCACTATATCTGTGGACAAATTGCTTGTAAGTATAACCGCGACATCGAAACACAAAATATAGTATTACATAAACGCCACAGATTTTAGTCGTTGGATCCTGCACCCTTTTCCGATTTTGAGTAATAGTTTTCCCACTGCTCTCAATGTAGTTGCTGATGTGGGGTGTGTAAAATGTATAGGGTAGACCAAGAAGATCAAAAAATTTAATCGTCTTAATTGTTGGAAAGATGCACAGCAAATGACCCGTCAGCACAGTCAACGGACTGCTATTAACAGTAATCAAGGTATTGCTGACACTTTGAATTTTCCGAGACAGTCCAAGGGTAGACAATGGAATTTGTACTGGGACATCTAGGGGTCCATATTAAATACATTGATTATTTGACTGGTTTTCATGGCACCAAGTCTAGTAAAAAACTGCCTTCGGGAGTGATTTCCCAATAGGTTTCATATTGATTTAGTGAGATTAGTGCAATACTCTTAGCCAATGGGTCGGCAAATGTACACTCTAAACGCACACTCCCCGTACGTACTATACTCATATCCTGTGTGCCAGACAAATCCAATACAATGATACCATGTGTTTTAGCAAACATATCTTCGGTTATACCATTTTCAAATAGTTGCGAATCATGATCTATTGTTTGCATGGTCAACTCATACAATGTTCTATAGGATCTATCAAAAGATAGATTGTAGAGTGGGATACCGTTTACTTTGCACACAAGAGATGAAACTCCAAACATCTCGAATTTATGTGGGCATTCAGTCCATGATCCTATTGCACTGGCGCTTTTTACAAATGCCAAAGCAAGTTTTGACGGAATTTCACCATTGATAAAGGATGAATCGGTGAAGGTGCGTGAGCCCATTGCACTATGATGTTGATTGGTGATTGTATGAGGAACAAGTAGTTTAATATTATTTCCATTGGCTCTTAATTTTTTCACTGCCAAAGCAACAAAACTCATGACCTGTTGTTTGCGTAAACGAAGTATTGCCGAGGTGATGGAGAGACTTACATCAGGATTTACAGTAAGTCCTTTTCTCAATATGAAATTGGATGGTGCAAGCGTCAGTTTTATATCCACTTTAACATTGGGCGGCAGCCATTGGGGTATATTAAATATTTCATGATATATTTTTCCAACTAGATGTAATTCACTAGTTGTAGCATTTTTAAGTGCATCTCTACTATCAGCATTAGTAATATATTCATATCCATTGGAGGTCCTCTCAATTCCTTGTGTGACTTGGGTGTCATCTTCATGAATTGCATATGGCTTGTATAATTTGAGAGATTGTTGCTTGTGCTCACCAGCGTGTCATTGATGTAGACACTAATTTGACGAAATAAATTATGTAATAAACAATTTTCATAGGATATTCCATCGGCCCGAATTGGCAATGTATTATGGGATTTCCGGACATTCATTTGTAAATCTATAAATTTTGAAGACGTGTCCATAAAGCAGTCTTCATTGGAATAAATTTGAAAGTGGATATTATCGGAGAGGGTTGTTGAGGATAACATCGTTTATAATTTCCATGCTTGACACTCACATCAACATTTTCTGCATTGAATAGATTCAATGAGGAGGTGATTGAAGGTTGAGGATCCTTATGAGGTAGGTAGGACATCTTAAGAGCCAAAATCCAGTTTCGATCTAACATTTCTCTTCCTGGGGCTTCTTCTTCTGTTTACAATGCGTGTCGGCCTTTTCCTTCTTTTCTTTGACAAGAGGGACGATTTCTTTCGTTCTAACCTGAGTGAAGACTGCTGAGTCACCCATTGTTATTCAACTTTTTTGAGTCTTTACCATTTTTTTTTAATTTCTCACAAAGGGTTCGCGCACTGGACCTAAGATTTTCCATAGCACTTTTTTTAAATCCTTGCCAGAGCCCCAATCGTATAGTTTAGAGGATGCAAAATCTGTCGCAGCCGGTACAATATATTTTCTAGCCAGTGGTAATGAAGAGCAAAAAAGCTTAGCAAACCAACTGCCAAGACCGTAGCCAGACATTGACGAGCGACCTTTGTAATAGTCCATTCCATTGCCCTGTTGTCTTGGGCCAAGAATATTAACATAGGAGTCAATATCAGGACAAATGGATACCACTTTTCTATTAGACATGTTGTTGTTGAAAGATGGGACGAAAAAGGCATGTAATCAAAGCCTAACCCTTTGAAATTGCTGGTGAATCACCCAATTCGTTTCTAAGTGTTAAATAACATAGGTCAACATAGGAAGTGCTTACAGGAATATATTGAAGATGCTTTATATTGTAGTGGTGAATATGCTCTTGATTGGTTTTTCATTCAAGAACTCGTAGGAGGGGAACATTTAAATTACCAACCCGAGATGTTTCCACAAATGAAGCGTAGAGAAATATACAAGTGTCTGCGGAGAAGGAAGGCGGGTAGTCAGCAAAAATGAAATTAGTGTTTCCGGCACTTTTACCATTGATTATATTTTGCTTAAAGCCAAGAACATCCCTTAGGTTATCATTGAGAATAACCTTTTCATTGGCAATAGGTGAAATAATGTAGATCTTACCCTCCTCCTTTGAATAGTTGAAATCAAAAGCTCCCTTTTTGCGATCGTAAATTCTTTGATGAAGTGAACGACATAAATTGTTCATACAGGTTAGTTCCTCGTACGGTAATTCAATATATTAATAATCCATCCAATTGATCTTTTGAATTTGTTCTTGATAAGTTGAGGATGGTGGCGGCCAATCATAGGGTCTAATTTTTATTTCATATTTAAGATCCTTTCTCAGGATGTCATATATATTTTTGAGAATACAGTCGACAAGAGCCACTTCATACTTTCCGTCGAATTTGATGGTGGGGGAGAGTTTCGTCCAAAAATCACTTGTTCTATTCAAGTCATTGTAGAGCGGATCAGAAACATTGGACATGAAACTCACATAGAAATCATTCGGCATTGCTGCTGTCTTCAGCACTGACCCAGGAATCAAAATTTGAGCTGTATTCTAGCAAGCTAACAAGAAGCTGTCTCTTGCCCTTACGAGTGCGAGTCTTTAATATCTTTTCAATTCGATAAATTTTACTAGTGTTTCTAACTTTTTGCAGTTCATATTCATAAGAAACCACCGAGAATCTCATCATCCTTGGTTTCTTGCAGTTGATATATTGTGGGTTCAGTGTCCAAGATTTTGGACACTCTAAGAAGTTCAGTGCTCCATAAACAATTCCCCTTTTCAAAAATATTGATCTTTCTATTAGTTCGAACACTATCACCACTAATGAATTTACTTTTCACATTTTTTTTTCTTTTTTACAAAGGGAATATTGCTGTTGAAAAGAATCAAATGTTTTTTCGTTGTAATGAACTTCCCAAAGGTTTGAGTTGGACAAAGACCGATGAAGTCGATGGTTGTATATCCGCAAAATTTTATCTAAATCATGAATCAAAGCCGGTGAGTTTTTCAGGATACAATATCTTGAAATTAATAGACGAATTGTTCTTATTAAATGTTCGGCCAATGCAGCCTTTATCGGACTGTGACTATGATAAAGTGTTGTATTATATTTCAAAAGAACCTTTTGCACATGGGGATTAAAAAATTCACTACCACGGTCTGATTGAATTTTTCTATATGAATCCTGTTCAAGAATACTTTAAATAGCCCAAGGAACTTCAACACCTCTCTTTGACTGTAATGGAATAGAATAGGCATAGGAACTAAAGATACGGATTGCTACCATAATATATGTGAAAGGTGCGATGTGACGCTGTTGAACTGTGTCTAAAGTTAAAAGATCTGTTTGCACTATATGCTGAGGGAAAAAGGCCTTAGTGTGTTGAAATTGTTTGCCACAAGGCATGTGATTCCGATACTATGTGTAACTCAGTTTACTCTCTAGTTACTTTTTTTCCTTTCTAAATGTGCTACCAGATACAACTTTATATAGCGTTTTGAGAGAACTTAAACTTCCCACTTCACCAATATTTTCATAGACACCTTTCAGAACTTCATCCATTTTGAACGTAAACACGTAATGTAACGTGCACTTCACTTTTGCACACTGGAGGGTGAATCAATTTGTCTTTGCTTTTGACTTGCAGCCACAGGTGTTATAAAATCATTGCTGCTGCTGCTGCTGATACTATTTTCAAATATTGAAAATATTGAATCTTCTTCTTCTTTAAATGGTTTTTGCGTTGTTGGAGGACTATATTCTATTAGTTTCTTTAGAATTTGCTTATTGCCAATAAGACTTTTGGGGAACTTTGATGCATTTAGAAAGGTGTATAGATGAGCATCAAATGATAAATGTCCTTTACGATTCGTTACCATCTCACAATTTAAATCAACTAGATTACTACCTTTTCCCTGAATTATAATTCGCTTCCCTGTGCTGTCGACTTGAACTTGATCATCAGTTGCCAACAAGAGAAAAGAAGAGACTGTTTTACTCTGTTCTCGATAGGTGAGTGGCAATAGGCTCCCAATTTTCGTTACATTTGAAATCAATTCCTTCTCCTTTGGCTATACAGAATCCTGAGGAGATGTTTCCTGTTTGGAGGGATCGACGAAAGCAGTGGGTCTCTCACGATAAGGTTTATGCTTGTCCACACGTCGCAATGCATCTTGAAGTAAAAGCAGTTTTTTTGTCATCGGCAATATTCTCATCATTAATGAATTTGCTTAGATTGTCTTCAAAATGTTCGATAGGCGAGAGGATAAGTTCAAATGGTGTGAATTTATAGGATTTTGCCATTCTCTCTCTAGAGAAAACTGTTTACAAGTCCTGCAATTATTGGCAGTAAAAGTGTGAAAAAGCTACCGCCCGCTTTAAGGAGACGTTTTCTTTTAAAAAATTTTTCCTTGTTTTTACAATCCAAGGTGCGTACAGGGGAACGATGTTGCTTTGTCTGGTGTCTAACACCTTCTGGCAGTTGAACATTGCCTGCCCTCAGTTAAATTTAAATAAAGTTCAGATATTAGATTAATGAAATCATTGTCAACACCATGTTTGAGTATGGCATTCCTAAGCAAGGGTTTTGAAGTGCTTAAAACGGAAAATAAATGCCGTTGTTCGTGTAGTTTCTTTAGTGTCATAACGCCAACTAATAGCCTTTTCTACTGTTCACCGGAAGATATACTGTAATTTCTTTGTCGAAAACGTCGGTGACTACACGTAGATCCTCGGGCGTGCTCTGATTAAGATCCAGAAAAATGTAACCGTAGGGTTTATTATTCGCCTGAGTGTACGCTCACAACAGACATTTTGGGGCGCTTGAATATATTTACGGATGGAGAGGTTAGAATGAGCTACAGTCCCGAAAAACTTGATAGGTAATATATATAGTGGAATTCAATACAAGAGTTTACTCACATTGTTTGTAATGTGGAACATTGTGCGAAAATAGAGCTATGCTAAAGTTTTCATGATGGGAGCGAACAGTGAACAGTTGTAGCATTTCCTGTGAGAACTGTTCAATGGATTCAGCCAAATCATCAATAATCAGCCACGAGTTTGGTTCAATACTATTGAAAACATCAAGTCCCCGTATGAATTGTATTAGTATGGTTGTTGCAATAGCTTTTATTTTATCATAAGACTCCTGCCAAATGGTATAGCAATATTGAATTTTTTTCGGTTTTTCGAAAAACATTTTATTGCTATTTTGACTTATTCTGGTTAAGAGTTTTGTTTTCCCCAACATTGAGAGACCACACAGAAATAACCTGAAGGTTGTTTTAAATTGATACATGCTGCTGTTGTTGACAAGAGTCGGACTATAATCAACTGTAAATCATACGTGTCCAATGTATAAGTAGTAGTAGTAATTTTCCCATAGATCTATCTACGTTAACAAGAAAAACAACTTAAGAATATTTCATGGTCATTTCTTTGCAACATGAAAACTCTATTTGTTCAACAACAACAACATAAGAATAACACTTTATGTTCAACAATAATCTGACAATATTTCATGGTCATTTATTTGCAACATAAAAACTCTATTTGTTCAACAATAAAAACGATAAGAATAGCACTTTATGCTCAACAAAAACCTAACAATACTTCATGGTCATTTAATTGCAAAATGAAAACTCTATTTGTTCAACATGAGCAATGATAAAAATAACACTTTATGTACAATATTATAACAATACTTTTTGTTCATCAACAGCAAGACTACCTGTACAACACTTATTGTCTTTAAACACTTTTTGTCCATCAACACGAACACTTTTCTGTACAACAACAACAACACACTTTTCTATACAACAACAACAACACTTGAAAAAAAAACACTTGGAACATGAACTAGCACAGTTGAATATTATGAATTTAAAAGTGGGGTCCCCCCCCCCCCCTCCGGGAGCCACGGGGACGAAGGCCAGCCGTGGACGGGACCCCCCACCACCCGGGAGTGGCCGCGGGAAGGGCCCCCCAACCCCCGGGAGCCGCGGTGGAAAAACTGTATACAATAGTTGTCGTCACTGCTGCTGCTACAGGTTAGGTTGGGTTAGTTGGGTTAAGGTGGTTAGTTAATTTATGAAAGGTTAGTGGTTGGATGTTTAGTGGTTAATTTATGAAAGGTTGGTGGCTGGGTTAGTTGGTTAGTGGTTGGGTTAGTTGGTTAGGTTAATTTATCCAGACCAAGTTGATTGCGATAGTCTATGCATTCAACTCGGTCTGAAATACGGTAGTGGCCATGTGGAAGGACACTCAGACCATTCTCGAGCACATAGACTTGTGCGGATATACACGACATTGCATTTTTTTCCACTCTCACAGTATAATTTCTATACTGTAGAGAGCGAATTGCAAGCACTTGTGCTCTCGGCACTAGGCTAGTTTCTACACGGTCCCTGTACACACTCACGTTGAAATTGTTATGTACAATATGTTAAAACACCAATTTACACGTCTGCTTTTTATCACTTTTTCGTGTTGCAGCGCACTAAATTTTAGGGTCCGAGAAAATTTTCCTCGATTTCAAGTCACTCCCCGTCTAAGATTTTAACATTAATAATTGGTTGGGGGCTTGAAGTTTCACCAACTCGGGGTAGAGGGACGGATTCCAGTTGGTGAAATCCATCTGCGAGCTGATGTGTCCCCCCTTTTATAGATCACCAAATAAATCTTCGTTCCATTTTACATTTAGCAGCATATAATCTTTATTCCAATATTAAAATTTAACCTCCCCCTCCCGTGGCAATTGCACCTTGAACACATTGTAAAAAAACGACAACCTGAGCTTTTTGGAAATTTCCAGTACTGAACTACCTTCTGCTATATTCTTGTTCAGTACCACATTTCGCTTTCGCCTGTGTAGAAGAACCATGCCAGCCTCTATGCTCGTGAACGATGTAAAATTGGGATCGGCAATAATTCGTGCACACTCTAGATGGTCAGTCACAACATCGCAGCAAGATCTTTTACGCACGCTTTCACACACTTTGCCAAACGCTGAATTTAGAATGAGTTTTGTACAATTCCTTCTCTACCTTGGAGATTGCCCTAGAGCGTTTATCAACAAAAGTGTCGATAAACATCTTTAAATAAGGTTTTTGATTGAACTGCAGGACCCTATTTATTTTGATGATCTTAAAACCATTGTTCACCCTCCAGTGCAAAAGTACATGGTGAACAACGATATTCTCCTTAGGGTCCAATCAGCAACCAGACTTTGCTTAGAGGGGGTCCAGTGCATCCCCATATCCTCGAACAGTGATCGAATATAGGGGCTCAATGAGTCCCTGCTCACGGGTCGATTGATACAGGGATAAACAAAATCTTTGACGGAGTCGTGAAGCGGCAGTGGAATGTTCCCGTCAATTTCAAAGAACTATTCATACGGCCCATTCTCGTCGACTGTGGTAATGTCGGGGATCTCACAAGAATTCTCAAGCCATTGATAGTTCCCACACGGCAAAGAGTAGTCAGACATTGCCGAGGGGTACAATGAGTTCATGTCCAAGAACACTGCATTTGACTTTGCACCGGTGCTATTTTGTCCACTCGGATCGGTTGACAAGACGCGGTCCCCATGAAAAACATACCCTCCCCTCATTGAACGCTCTGCAAAAAGATATTGATCTACAACTTTGATTGGGCCTATTTCTTCCCTACTAATTTTTAAAATCAAATTCATCACCAAATGGGGTGTGGAAAAATAGTAGCCTATCTCTAGCCTGAACTCTGAATAGATTTGATCTGTGTTCTTACAGACTATATCCAACAGAGTTAAAACGTCACTGGCCAAGCACAGTCTACAATAATCCCACCCATTTTTACAATTCCCCTTATCCCACACCTTCTTGGCAAACTCATATTCCTCGGCTGTGCATTCACTGCTGGTCAGTGAATTGTAAAAAGCTTCAATTGGAGGTAGTTTCACCTCGCTTAAGCGAGCGCCAGAACAGTAATAGTCGTATGCGTATACACCTTTGCAGGTCAACAGGTCATACATTTCACTGTCTGGAAAGTGTTGTTTAAGCCAGGGAAAGCTATCAAAATTGTCGCTTTTCTGCACTTGAATCAATTGACTCAATGCCTTGGGAAAAAAACTAAAAGAATCTAAAAACCTGATTTTATTCCAACAAGTATGCCCATTATTTACTACCTGCCATTTCAGCTCGAGAAGCAACAGCTTCTCGGCCGATTTGGGAATAATGTTATAGGTAAATTAATTATTTACCCATTGACTGTCTACTCCCCCTCCATCCCTATGCATACCTGTCAGTAGTGGTAAAATAAATTTTAAATCGTAATTTGAGTTGTGAATAAAAACAGGGATAAAAAACTGCTGGCTAACATTTAAGTTACACGATTGATGCGCTACCCCTCTAAAATTACTACCCCCAGAGGGTATTTCCTGCCACAAGTGATTATGGTCTCTGACTTTCCCCCTCCCCCTCTTTTCCCCTTAGTCCCCTTATCTCCCTCTACAAACTTTCCCTTACAAACCCAACATATTTTTTGATTTTTAATCGCGAGACGATCCTCTGCAGAAAGCACCATAGGATAATGGGTATTTCTCAAACGAGAAATAGCGCCATTAGCTGTACCAATTAGTTTATTCAGTGCCTTGACCATGCACTCCCCCTCATCCAATGCTTATACTATTTCTAACAACTGCATGGTGTTAGAACTGTCTCTTTGCGCATGAGCATAGGACACTGCAATAGCTTGATGTTCTTTGATTCGGTTTGGAAATCGAGGATCGTTCACTTCCACCAGCTTAGCTTCACAGTCTAAAGATATATTGTTGCACTGGAGGAGGGTGTTTGGAAAATTTTTAAAACGTAAAATGGCCCTATCCACTGAAACCGTTTCCACTGTCTGGTAGCCATGCCGTCTACAATGCTTCAAATGATTCCATAGTTTTATATCACTACGGACTTGTGACAGACATGTCGGACAGTAGAAATGTTCCTCCCTTTTCCTACCTTCCCCCAGAACTCTACTGATGTCTGTGATTGGGTTAAAATGGCCAATTGAATTGGCAAGGTCACTAGATGGTGGTGTATAAAACAACCAAACCCAGTCTTTTACCAAATCAATCGACGGGCCTTGTACAGGTAAGGACACCCCCTTCTTTTTTAAGCGAACCTACTCTTTAAAGTAAGTTTTAAACTGTGTCACCATTACAGTAATATTTAAATGGAAAGTAGCCCTTTCGAAATTATTAATAAACCTAAGTCCCACTGGCCATTTCCACTCTGAGCAAGAGAAATCTACAATTGGAAAATTGGACCCGTCCTTCCCGTGTTCAGCCCAGTGATCTAAATTCGTCTTGGTAGCGTCTTCTGCTAGAGGCTGAAATGCTGATATGAGGAAAGCGTACTTGAAACATTTTTGACCTGTTTCAAAACAAATCTGCTGGACATCACGACAACCTACTAAATCTGGATTATATTTTAAAACTGTATCCCTTTCATACCCACCTGAACCCCCTCTTAAAATAAAATCTTTCCTAAATTTACAGATATTAACACTTAAATTTTCAACAAAAAGAACTAGAGAGCCACTCCCATTTTCATTAAAGTTCTCAAGATGCGCAATAATTTGTCCTACCCACTCGCAAAAAACTCCCTCACAATTTTCTAAATTCGGATAAATCACGCGCATCTCGGAGTGTATATAGTGGTGGTAAACTTCGTTTTTCCCCTCATTTAAATAGAACACCTTTAAAACAATAGACACCTTAATTGAGTCCCTACCCCCACCCCATCATTGAATTTGGTTCTCCAGCAGTTCACGAATTTTATCTACATAGTCATGCACAATTTCTACGGGGTCAAACACAAAATTCCATAAGTGAATTAAACGGGTCCCCAAAAGTCGCAGTGTAGACAACTATTGCATTAAATATCGAATTTGACAGCTGAAAGTCTGGAAAAGTCGTAAATTGGACATTACCCCCCTTCCTTCTCTTGTGTATCACCAACACTCCCTCCCCCACATTGTTCAATATTTGGGGTATGTAAATCCACTTCAGTTGTTTGAAGTGGAAGTAGGTGATCAGTGGGGTCTAGAGGAGGATTCCCTGTTAAATCCCGGGTAAAATCGTCTAAAATTAGCATGGTATTTGGACTTAGCAATGGCAAGTCCCCCTCTGAACTAGGAACATTACCTTGCTCAACTGTGCTAGGTTCTACATTGAAATAATTACTTAGAAAATTATTAATATTAAAAGGTATTTCATCGGAATTAACAATACAATCCCATTCATTGATATGTGAATTGTCCTGAATGACATGAAATTCCGTAGACGCGAGTTCTTCCTCTCCTTCTCCAACTGATGAGGACGGTGATATGGAATAAGGGACCAATGGTCCAACCTATAAATGAAAAATAGCTTATTTTCAAAGTGTTCAAATCATCCCTACTGTTTAAAATTTAGATTATTATTTACGTATTATTTAAAACGTGCTTAGTAGTAGTAGTAGTAGTAGTAGCAGTATGCACTTAGTAACTTTTGGTTAATTCATTGTTCCCGACTCTATCGATATTCTAAAATTTAAAATTTACAACTTAATATAAGATATTTACAATCTAAAACGCTTTAAATAGAATTAACAATTTGATTTTGTTCAAACAAGTCCATCCCCTTTCCCAATTTCCACTATTTAATGCCCCCCCTCCAAGCTGGCCCAGCGGGCCACCGCGGCGCTTCCCGCAGCGCTTCCCGCGGTGCTTCTTCCGGCGCTTCTCGGGCCCACCGGCGCTTCCCGACCGGCTCCATGGCTCTCAGTCGTTTACATAATGTCCTAAAAAAATATTGTTAGATCATTAGTCGTTTCTCTAAATATCTAGAGGTTTTGTACTCAATAGCTTAATTATTTTAATCCACGTCTGTTTTGCTACAATACTGATAAGCAGGTAAAAACAATTAAATGGGAAACCGTTAACTCTTATTGAATGTTTCCACTAAAATCTTGGCAAGTTGTAAGGTTGAAAGCTGTCAAAAATATTACGCAAATGTACCATGAGCAAAATGCGATATATTTAAAATACAAAAGTTCCTTCTTTTTAAAGATAACTCTGGCTTCCTATAATAAAGTTAAATCTATTTTAAAAAATAAAAAGTAATTAATCAGAAACAGTAAAAAGTTAAGTCACCATCAGAAAAAGAACGGCGCTATCCAAGCTTTAGTTTTTACTAAGAGAGTGAGTAATAAAAAAAGATGCCCCACAAGACATTTATAATAACGCTTAAACTGTAAAAGCCATTTGAACTTTTGAATCAGCAGAAATAATTAAAACAATTGATTGGACGAAGGGTACATATCCTCGTGGCATAGCAATCTTTTTGCACCATTTTTGCCTTTAAAAGTGGTGACCCCGCACATACACCCCAATAAGTGGTACCAGCGGTAGCTAGCACTACGAACATTGGCGGCAGCGGCATAAGCACACATCCAATAGGAAGCTTAGCAAAAGTCGCCGAAGGAAGCAAAAAAAAAAGAGTTGTTACCCAGCTGTGACTGGAACTCTGCATAAGGCGAGAAATTAAGCGAAAGAAACCGTTAATCACAGAAAATGGAGGCATGGGGATAGGTCTTAAAAGGGTCTCCTTTACCTACACAGATGACCTTCATCTGAATAATGGTGTTAGAAAAAATTCAAATTCTGAATTAGCTCCGCAAGATGAGTCACAAGAAATTCAAATTTGAATTTTAAACTATGGCTGCTTTAGAGCCATGTAGATGTAAAACAAGCCAGTGTTTATGCTTGTTAACAAAGAATAATTAAAAATACATGAATGTATTTTTTTTGGTCGAGTATCATTTGTATTGCTGGGGTCGACTCCCCTCGCACACGTTAGGTCCCCTAGTGGATAAATATCCGCGTTATTTGCGCTTATTATTTTATGGGTTATTTGTAATGATGGCAAATATCAGACTTAACTTATTGCTTTTTTTTATAAACAGATACCATTCAACACAATTAAGAAAGGTCGTCAAAAATCTGTCTATTGTCCTTAAAAACTGCTTATTTGAAAATGTAAATTTTCTTTTTATGTTGTTCTATTTATTTAAGGGCGAGAGAGGATGAGCATATGTAGGTTTTATTTTTGTAGCTAGACATAAGATATACCTTAGTATTTCAGTTTAATTAAATCTACATTCAATGTTTTGTTACAACAAGCATCCTTGATTGCTATACTTTGCGCACCTTAGACTAAATTAGTCTATGTTACTAAGGATTTGATTAAGTTTTAGATGTCTTATTTTTGTTAGTGTTATTTCTATGCCCTTTCAAAGGATAATAGAAAGGTTGGAACAGAAAATAACCAAAGGTAGGAAGCTCGTGGTCTACTGAGGACGACAACTGGTGTTGGACCACGTCTTGTGGGAAGCCCGGGGAGGAACTCAAGGCTCATGACAGCTATTGGTTTAGAGGAGAGAAAGTCGTGGTTTTTTACTAATTGTTTAATTTCTACCAATAAGAAGACTGCAAGGTGATGACGGTGATATCTTTACTAATGGTCTTATACATGGATTAAGACGAGGCGAAATCTCCTCTCTACAATGGGCATAAGAGCTTTCTAAGATGTAGAATCCCTACAACCATTATCAAACTCATTAAGACAGGGTTCTTTGTGTATGTTTTGCAGTACTGCTTTGGTATCTACCCCTTTCTTAAGTTCATTTGTATGAAATTGCCTTCCTCGCGAAGATTGAAAAAAAAATTTAAACTAGGAAGAATCAAAAGTAAATCAAATATGCCTAACTTGACCTAAAAATTCGATAATCTGACACTATTCATAGCTAGAGCTTGATCTGAATCGTGTTTTGCTCTGATTTTTAGGTTTTTAGTGTTTAATCTCCCCTTTTTTACTTGCCGTTTTGTTCGTTTTTCTTGCTTAAAATATCAGTCAAATTCTTATTTAATTATTCTAGTAATCAATTCGTACTCAATTTTTTACTTTAATTATTTATTAAAATATAATTTCTCAATAATTTATTAATTAAAATTCAATTATCTCAATGAAACTAATTAGAACCTGATAATTTATTTAAGTTAGACTAAGGTTTATGTTTAAATTGAAAAGATTGTGCTTCATTTAGTGAAAAACGTTTATTTTTGTCAATTTTTCCTGTTTCTCCCTTTTTTTAGTTTATGCGAAATTTATTTGAGCAACATGTATATTAAATTATCCAATTCTGATATAGTGACTACTAAAAAGATTTCATCTTGAAACCTATATTTCTTCACCCCCATTATACCCGTTGAAATTTCAGCCAGTTTTCAGTATGTTTTGATAGAGCGAATTTGTTTTTATTAGCTGAAGTAAACACGACTAGTTCGGAGTGTCGGGTATTTTGAAAATAAGGTTTAGTTTTTAAACTATGCAATTCAGTAGGCTATACCCTTCTATCTGGCAGCTTTATAAAATCAAAAAAAAACTACCAGTACAGAAGCGTCTAATTACGAGCTGCTCCTGTTCATATTTATGAACACTATCACGATTTTCTGTTCCAAGAGAAACTGTTGGAACTTTATCTTGTTACAATAAAACAGAAAGAATAGATCCAAGTTACAAAACAGAATTACTATTACAAAATGTTGGTACGATAACCATAAAACAAGGGTGTCGACTCGTAACTAAAGAGTCAACCGTCCGAACGCCGTTAATTACCACAAGCACAAAGATAATAAGTCCCAAAATAACTAACTTCAAGGCGATCAACCTGTCAACACTATCAACACTATTCCCAATCTAGAAAACGAGGAAATAAAAACCTCTATATGGTCAAAAATAGAAAAGAATAAAGGGACAATAAGGCTTACAAAAATAAGAGAAGCATTAGATTCGCAGATTCCCCTATTTACAAATGAAGACCAAAGATTAACGTATGTGGATAATAGGTAGGGATAGTTCTCGATCAATTTCTGGTTGAACATACTACAGGCCGTATACTTCGTATTCGTAACCTCCCTGACCAGAAGAACCCTATTGAGATTTAATTACGAAAAAATCCTAAGAATAAGAAGACGAAAACCAAGAGAAGAACACGGGAAAACAGCTGAAATGCAGAGGTTAAACCCGGAGCCCCATGAGAACGTCTAAGCCAAGAAATAGGGAAGACATTAGAAAACGAGTGGGCATAGAGGTCTCCACTCGTCCTTGTTATGTCTTGTTCCGTCATTGTAATATCGTTTACGTAAAACCGTGTGGTTACGACGCTGCAACATGCGTTTCTTATACAGCACGGACGTGCTTGAACAATGCAGGCATGAAATATGTTGTAAAATTATACCTCAAACTTAATAATGTAGGGTAAATTATGTTTATTTGATAAGTACTGAAGAATTATATAAGCTCTTTATGTTTATTTAATAAGTATTGAAAAATAATATAAGCCCTTTATCGATATTTCCGTTCTCAAAACAAATTTGAAGACATCTCTGCTTTAAATTCTTAGATTTTCATTGTGAATACTAATATTAGTGTATTTATTTAATTCTGTCTCATAGCTTAGAAATTAATGTACCCAATTGATACGTGACTTATTTGTACTATGAGTGTTTACTTTAAAGAACGTGTGATTCTTCCTCAATATTTTTATTACAGGAAGTAAATGGACACATTGGATATTTAGCATTACAATGAGTTACCCAGAACAGATACAATCTAGTAGCATCTATTTTCATCATACCTCAACCAACGAAGAATACTCACCATAGACTCTAGGCAATTTTCATCCCAGCTTCGTCCACGAAAACAACAGTTACCTTTGATCATTCAACCTTCAACAACAAACCATATTACGTGTCAGGTAAAATTATATTTGAATCTCAGTATCCAGTGCTTTATCGAACTATATAACCGCATGAATGCTGAGAACCCCATCGGACAGTACAAGATAAATACCTAGATATCGCCTTTGATACCCATTTTTGGACCCCAGAATCATTTGACAGTATAGCGATGATGTTTGAATATTTATGATATTTAATGATATTTAACGATATTTGAAGTTAAATGATACTTAAAGACATTTGAAGATATTTTAAGCTGAGGTTAAAGATAATTTGAAGTTTAATTCTGAGAACCCCATCGATCAGTACAAGATAAACGATATTTAACGATATTTGAAGTCAAATGATATTTGAAGATGTTTGAAGCTGAAATTAAAGACAATATGTTAAAAGAGTCACTATAGTTGGATGTCAACCCGATCCAAATCCAAACTTCAATTACCCCGTGATTAGCCTAGAAATCACCGCGAAGGGTAATCGACGCAAGCCAAGAGCTAACAATTTCATAAAAGGCACAAATGAACAATTTTACGCGAGAATACATTCTCTATGTGCCTCAATATATCCGAAAAAATGATATGCTGAGAAGAAAATAACCGCACGCCCAGTGTTCGACCCCTTAATGATAAGGCACCCTATGAACTATCAAAGGAAAAGCAGGTGAGAGTGAACCCTGATAGCGTATGCCAGCACATGCAGTTAGAAGCGTCATTTCCCAGTTGAAAATTAAAGAAGGCTCATCATGTGAACACAATCGTGCTTGAACTATCCCATGAAGAAACCATATCGTAAGTGCTTTAAAGAATTTTGCCAAGACGAAAGGAGTGAAGGACAATAATTTACAACAGGAGGATTGAGTACACTAAGGACTCGAAGGTAATAAAATAGATGTGAATTTACATGTTACTTCCTAATAACTTGGATAACTCAAAAATCCCAATAGTGAAAGTGTTTTAATGTTACCATTGAATATGGTAAACCCAATACTGTTTGTTATAAATCATTCCTGTATGTACCGCTATAGTTTCAAGTAGAATTAGGTATAGTGTTATCATGTTATCCGTTTACTGTAGTGTAGATATAATGTAGTATGTCACATACGAAGCAAAATAAAAAAAAAGCCTTGTAAAAATCTAAAAAAAACATCTTAAGTATAGTAGCTAACCTAGAACCATTAATAATCTTAGTCCGGGAGATGAATTTTAGATAGGGATGTAGAATAAAATAAGAAAAGTAATAGGGAAAATTTTTAGCACCCCTGGTTAAGCCATAACATAAATATAAAATAATTATGTAGAAGGAATAGTTAATAAATGGCGAACATTTAAAAACCCCAAAGGCGAGCAATTGCTAATGACGGGACGTCATTAATTGTTGGGAAGGGTAAAATGTACTATGAGTAAAATGGGATATATTTTAAATACCAAAGTTCCTTTTTTTTAAGGATAATTCTGGCTTCCTCTAAGTAAGTTAAATCTAGTTTCAAAAATAAAAAGTCCTCAATCAGCAAAAAGAAAAAGTGCAGTCACCCCCAGACAAAGAACGGCGCTATCCAAGCCTTAGATTTCGCTAAGAGAGTGAGCAATAAAAAAAGATGCTACGTACAATATTTCTAAGGAAGTTTAAACTATAAGAGCCGTGTGAACGTTTGAATCAGCAGAAATAATTAAAACAATTCATTGGA
Source organism: Artemia sp. Qi Xiang Cuo (assembly GCF_049724085.1). Taxonomy (NCBI): domain Eukaryota; kingdom Metazoa; phylum Arthropoda; class Branchiopoda; order Anostraca; family Artemiidae; genus Artemia; species Artemia sp. Qi Xiang Cuo. The sequence goes on from NW_028300477.1 coordinate 140,385, forward strand.
CGAAGGGTACACATCCTTGGCCCACTTGGACCAATGGTGAGCCAGTTCTTACAGCGCAAGACTGAAGAGCTATGTTTGATAGTGGGGTAGAAGTGCTTTTTAAAATTATTAGTAAATCAGAGACAGGACCATTCAGACAGAATTCTTATATTCTTTCATCGTTGTCACTGTTATTGTCATTTGAAGTGACCCATTGCTGTGCACCTAAGCATGTAAGTTCAATAAATCTATTGCCTTTTTATCTGTGTTTATTTCATTTTATATGTCTGTATTTAGCCTAGCAATTATTGGAGAGATACAGACATATAAGTAAAGTAATTAGGCCTATTGCCGCTAAGCTACTACAAGGAAACCCTTTAGATATCTCATAGGAGATAATAGCCTACCCCAAAATAGGTTAAGTAAAAAAAAAAATAATTCTGAGTTGATTCAATGCTTGTATACATATATACTATATTTTTATTTTCTTTAAGTTCTAACTGGTGTAAGTTGGAAAAACTGAATCGAGTTGACTAAATAAAAATTGTATATTGGAACAGAAATGGCTTTGTCAAAGGAGGAAGGTAAATGGACTTCGCTTTTAGCGGCGCTCGAATTAGCAAAACTTCGAGCAGCTTTGCTTTAACTTTGGCTATTAGAAATAAATTTGTATCCCCTCAAAGAGTTGGGTACAATAGAAAAAATGGAGAAAAGGCTCAATGAAGAATTGTAAAATGAAAAAATTGTAAAATGTAAAATGTAAAATGGTGAGCCAGTTCTTACAGCGCAGGACTGAAGAGCTATGTTTGATAGTGGGGTAGAAGTGCTTTTTAAAATTATTAGTAAATCAGAGACAGGACCATTCAGACAGAATTCTTATATTCTTTCATCGTTGTCACTGTTATTGTCATTTGAAGTGACCCATTGCTGTGCACCTAAGCATGTAAGTTCAATAAATCTATTGCCTTTTTATCTGTGTTTATTTCATTTTATATGTCTTATTATATATGTCTTATTATTTTATATGTGTTATTATTTGTTTCATTTTATCTATGTTATTAATCTAGTAATAGGTAATTAGTTCGCATGTCTCCAAGGTAAAAGCTCCCAGGGAATCGGATCCCCAGATAGCTCGAGAAAAAAGAGGCCACATTTATATGTCTACATATTCAATTTTCTCCCATTAATTGAGAGCGGCGCTAGCCTAGTTGACACAATCTTTAGCGCTATAAGCGGTGCTTTCGGAGTACCTATAAAGTGTAAGTTCACAGTTTAAGTTATAATTTTAGACTTGACGCGATCAATCTTCATTACCGCTATCAGGACGGCCAGAAAGCTTTTTATGGCCACAAACAAAATTTTTATTGCTACAAATACTAAAGTTCTATCGCTACACAAATTAGAATCCATATGTGCAATAGATAAATGGGATAATCTCTGTCCTTCCTTTAAAACTATAATATTCAATTGTGAAAAATAGCATTTTGAGTTTCATAGTGGAGAGATAGCAGTAAACTAGAAATTACCTAAAAATATTATTATGAGATATCGAAGAGATAGCAACAGTGGGGGGGACAGAGAAAATTGCAAAGATTAGAAAAAGAGCGTTTTCTTTTGGCTAGCAATCAAAAAAAATACCAGATATCGTGACCTCCCTGAGGGAGGGGGAGCATAGAAATTTAAAACAATGGTTGGGGGCGGGGGGTTAATATTATATTATCCCTGAGATACACTTTTACAGTGCTGAAAAATAGTGAAAAGACTAAAAAAAGACATTGGAAGAAATAGATATATATTTCTATAACTAGAGGTAAAAATGCTCACATTTGCAAATCCTGGCTGCACTTGGGTGCCAGATGGTCTGGGTAGTGCGTGTTGGAGGATGGACGGTACGGTAACATCACGCTCTTGTGTAGACGGGGCAGGTATTAAAGGTCGATGGAAAGTAGCCATCCACTCGCTCTTTAATTTTCGGCCTGGCTGCATTGCAGCCTGCGTGGATGGGGCTTTGACAATCAACGCTTGTTTGGGAGGCTTCGGCCAGCGACCGTATTGTATGACTGTCGCCTTTGCAGGGGGCGCATTATTACCTCTTGCTTTCTTAGATGGAGGAGGCATACATTCTTCATAATTGGCCTTAAAGAAGAGAAAAAAGTTAGTATGGAAAATAGTTTTCCTCTTTTTCAAAGAAGGAAAATTAGTACTCCCCACTCCTAGCCAGAATTTTGTCTAGAAAAGCATTTATCGCAAAGAAGCCCCCTCCCCAGCATTTTCAGTAAAGCAAAAAGTAAAAATATACTAAACTCAGAAATCAAATGCTATTTTAATTAATTAAAAAAGCTTATTCATAGACATCCCAGTCCCTTACTTTTCATGCAAAGAAACACTTCTGTTTTTCATTTTACAATGATGGCGATAGAATTGAGGCATGTCCCCCTCCCCCCTTTCATCAATGTCCTAAATATATTGTTATACCTTAATTTGAAAATAATCCGTTTCACTTCTCCAAATACAGATTTGTGTAGGCCTGTGCTTAATTATTGCAATTGTCTCAAAAACTGTTTTAATTTGATGGAGAAAAACACCCCCCCTCTTTTCAGCAATGCCATAAAAATATTGTTAGCAATTATTTTTGGAGAATAACATGTTTCGCTCATACATAGAATATAGAATTCCAATGTCCTAAATATCTATCGCTAATTTTGCAAACGAAATTAGTTCTCCGCTATTTTCAGACAAACACGTAATTACGTAAAAAAGCATTGAAAACTTAGATTGCCTAAAACCAGCTAATGTAAACAACACAGGAAAAGGGGTGACAAAACTATTTATAAGCTTGCGCGGAGCTTTATGTCAAACAGAGCGACAAAATGTCTAAGAATTGACAGAAGTCAGTGGACACTTTAAATTACAATACAGAAAGCAAGAATTTTATTGAAAAAAGAGAAATATTTCATTTGTGAGAATTATACTTGTAAAAACAGTGGAGGGTTTTGAGGGGGGATAAAAAGAACATTTTTTGCGGTAAAAAGAACATATTTTATGTTTTATAGTGAGTATAAAGATTGCATAGTGGAGGAGTTTGTACTGGAGTGGGAGGGGGGACTTACCTAAATTTACTGGTGGGTGACCAATGAAAATAATTTTATTTGAAAATAAAAAATGAAAATGTACTCACATTGCTAATTGTGGCTGCCAAGGCTTCAAGCTCATCAATAATTTTTAGTGTTATATCCATTGTGTCTTGGAACTTTCTGATAATTTAATCACAACGCATGTCCGTTATATACAAAATCTCAAGGGCGAGTTGTTATGTAATGGGGAAAATCATATGTAAGCGATCCTCTGATTGGCTGAGAAGGAGATGTATCCGAGTCTCTGATTGGCTGAGAAGGATGCATGTACTTCCGGTTTCCTATTCCTGGATCTTAACATTCGTCCCGAGCGTGCACTTGGCCAAAACAACAAAGAAGCTATATTTGTTTCTTAATTCCCCTTTCGTAAATCAATACATTCTCCCCACTGATTATGTAAATCAAGTTCTCGGAAATTCACTTCCCCCTCGAGTCCTAGATCAATACATTGCCCCTAGCGTGCACTTGGCCAAACAACAACAACAAATCAATTGATCTTGAACGAAGTGTCATTGACCCTGTTCCCCATTAGACTCAATAATCCAGAAAACATCCATCAAAGTGAGAAAAATCCTGTTTTTTCATTCTCACTGACAAAAACCATAAAATAGACATAAATTGATGTTGACATCCAGGAAAAACATCAAATAAATTGACCAACACACATAACCGTCAGAGAAACATCCATAAAAGTGAGAAAAATCCTGTTTTTTCATTCTCACTGACAACGAACCATAAAAACATGCATAAATTATGTAAAAAATCTGTAGGTGACAGCAGGGGTGTCGTGTGGAAGTCGGACCCTCCTTTCTACTGGTAGGCACATGCAGATAAAACAAGAGGCAAGGCTGGAGCGGCAACGTAAGCGCCAGGCTCTTAGACGGCCAGTTTTTTTTTTTTTTTTTTTTTTTTTTTTTTTTTTTTTTTTAGCCAAGATCGGTAGGAAAATAAGAGTAGGTTAGGAAAAAGACTGTCGGTACTCAATGTACGATATGGTTTATTTCCGTTTTAGAATTGTATTTAGTATAAAATTAGGATAAAAATAGTCATAAACTTTAAAAAATATCAAGGAATTTTCCTGTGCTTGATCACAATAAAAGATGGATGGAGAAACAGATGGCAGGGGGTGCGGATGAAAGCTTCATACAGGGCATAATTAAAGTGACTAAATTTTGACAGTGATCGCAATAACAACGTAAAAGATGTTTAAGACGACAAAACAACATTGAATACGACGAAAATGAGAATTATCTACATTCAAGAGAAATAATTAACTCAATTGACGTCGGCGACGATAGTTTGGAAACAATGCTACTTAGAGTGATAACTTTTGGATCCACACAAACCTGCTCAAATATCTGAATTCCCGCTTAGTCCTATTAGCTAAAAAAAAAAACCTATACACCAATTATATTGACTTAGCGCAACTTTGAATCATCGTACAACTTGACAGCTGATTCTGGCCAAACTTGGCAGGTGATTACCGGTGACTATGGAACCAGGAGGATGTAAATAGGCTATAAAATACAACCGAGGTATATTTTCTAACAGCATAGAATACTATCAAGCATCACCTAATTTCTATATGAAAGTAACCAGATCCGTTTGTAATTCGATGAGCTCTAATTCACGTTTGGTGCATATTTTGATGATGGGGAGTCACATCTTATAATAAAATAATCCCATGACATAGGCTAACATATACAAGATAAAATAAATGACAACTTTTGTACAGTTACTGGAGAGAAATCATTGCCTGATGGCTGATATTTTATCGGTCCTTGTTTTGTTTTTTAAAGCTTTGTCACCTCAGTGGCAGATTCAGAGGGAACGAGAAATGGGTGTTAAGGCAGCCAGTGTGATATTATGCAGTTTTAGTTAAATCTATTTGAGTCTATTAAAAAAAAGTGATCTAATTCTACAATAAAAATCAGCTGATCAACAAAAAAAGAAAAGGCTTTCAAAAAAGCACGCTTCCTCGCATAAGATTGGATCCAGCAATGTTCTCCTTACCTATAGCTAAACTCGTGCTGGCTGGGTCATTGGTATCCTTAACGCTATAGCTAACGTTTGTTTAGGTAATGACCCTAAAATGTTTCTCAAGACAGAGAATGCTTCCAAAGTAACTATTTGAACCTCATTGGAACTTGGAATTGTTATCGATTTGGATCTTGTTCTTTGCTATAGTAACCAAACAAGTTTAGTTTTGTAGAAACTTTGGAGTTTGGTTGTCAGTAATTTAAAAGAACGGATTAGCTAGTAAGTCGCTTTTAATACTATGGAAGTTATTCAATCACGTCGCTGTAATAATTGAGAAGTCAACTCAAATTAGTACAAACAGCTTAAGCGCCTAAACGCTGTCCTAAGAGCTTAAAAATTTTTATGACATAAAAGAAAGTGCATGTGTACATTGGGTCAGAGGCGTACACAAATTTAACTGACCATGCTCCCAGCACAGCCTTTTTTGCTTCCGACCTTAAGTTCAATTTTGTGTTCATGCCTACAGTACACCCTCTTGTGTACCCTAAGTCAATGTTACTCAACCTCATCTCTTGGGGCTGCCACGCCTTGAGCTCCTCCCATTTTGCATTAATGTTTAACTAGGGCTACTTTCTTCTCTGAAACCACTTGAGAGTAAAAAAAATCTTAAGTTGACAGTAGTAAGTAGGCTACTTTAATAATTAATAGCTTTTCAAAACAACAGAATTGAAAATTTCATTGTTTACACCAAATGAAACTAAATAAGCCTGATCAAAGCTTTGTGATATATGCTTCAAACTTATTACCATATTGCGATTAAGTTAAAATTTAAGTTTTTAAGTAGAAAATCCATTGGGTAAGTTAGCTTGAGTGTGAATAGCAGGAGCCTGAAACGAACAGCACTTTTAACTTTCATTAAATAAAAAAAAAGTTTTTTTTAGCAAAAGTAAAGAGCAAAAATATGTCAAAAGCAGAGTAAAAAAAAAATAACAGACATTTTAATGATTAATCAGCAAAACAATTTATATAAACAACTTTTAAAAATGAAACAAATAATTAACTTATCATTTACACAAAAATAAAACAAATATTCAACTAAAACTAAAAACGAACAGAAATTACTTGACATATTTATTGCAGTTAATGAGGTGAAAACAGTTTAAATATATTTTTTTTTTATTTAGATCATACAATAAATAAATGAGTCAAACTCAAAACAAGCAAACATTAACATGTGAAGGAGTGAAAACTCTCCTGCCATCGTGTCGGTATTCTCTTATAGGTGCCACGCCGGGTACTAGTGGTATTTGAAATAGCAGTGGTAGCATACAAATATTCCTTTTCCGATTATATCCCTTATCATTTCCTGAAAGTACCAAATTTATATACCTAGTCATTCATGAGTTACGCCCTTTTGACAATCCATAAACACATAACATGTTTTGATTTAATTCAGCACTCTCCTCAACATTCTCCAAAAGGCTCACCTGTTTTCCCTTCGTCTTTTTGGAAAATGAAGTTCAAACATGAATACCTTTCTCAGTGACATTTACAAGCCAAATTTACAGACCTGAGGACTGTGGGATGGTTGACATCCCCAAAGACATAATTACCGGACCTTTCAATAATACTGAACAAAATAGTTCTCTTAAAATTTTGATTGGATGTGTTTTGGGGAATGATAGGATTGTGGGGGCAGGCTGGTTGTCCTCCTTTCAATTTTGACGCCAAAAAAGGGCACTAGATCTTCCAACTTTCAATCCAATGAGCCCCATCTGATCCGAAGTTTATGCAACTATTCGTTCCATAAGAACCTTATATGCCCAGGTTCATAACTTACAACCCTTGCACCTGTATATATATATATATATGTATATATATATATATATATATATATATATATATATATATATATATATATATATATATATATATATATATATATATATATACATATTTTTTTTTTTCTCCATACCCGGGCACTTCGTATCGAAGGAGTTATCGTAGAAACTTCAAAAAGAGCTCATTCGATTGGAAATTGGAGTGGCTAGTGCCCTTTTTAATAGTCGAAATTGATTGAAGAGCAACTAAACTCCCCCCCCCACGCCCATCCTTCCCCAAAAAACATCCCATCAAAATTTTGTTCAAAGCCATTTTGTTCAGCGTAGTTGGTTACCAGATAGAAAATATGTTTTTGAGGAGGACACTCCCCCACAACCCTCGGGGCAAGGGTTTTAAGTTATGCCCTGAGGGCATACAAGAACAATGTTTCTTGGCACTATGTATTATTTTTTTTTTTTACTTTAGAGCAGGGCATTTCGTATCGCAAAAGTTGTCATAGAAACTTCAAAAAGAGCTGATTCAATTGGAAATTGGAGTGGCTTGTGCCCTTTTTAATAGTCGAAAGTGATTGGAAGGCAACTAACACCCCTTTCAAGCCCACCATTTCCCGAAACACATCCAATCCAAAAATTTTAAAATAGCCATTTTGTTAAGCGTAGTTGATTTCCAGATAGAAATTACGTTTTTGAGGAGAACACTCCTACACAGCCTTTAGGACAAGGGTTGTAAGTTATGCCCTGGGGGCATATAAGGTTTTTACAGAAGGTGTTGTCATAGAAACTTGAAAAAAGGCTCATTCAATTGGAAATTCAAAGGGCTAGTGCCTTTTTTAATAGTCGAAAGTGATTGGAGGGCAACTATCACCCCCCCCCCCTCCCCAACGCCCATCAAACCCCAAACACACCCAATCAAAATTTTGAGATAGCCATTTTGTTAAGCATAGTTGATTTCCAAATAGAAAATATGTTTTTGAGGATGACACTCTCCCACAACCCTCTGGGCAAGGGTTGTAAGTTGCGCCCTGGGGGCATATAAGGTTCTTATAGAACGCGTTGTCGCAGAAACTTCAAAAGGGGCTCATTCGAATGGAAATTGAGATGGCTAGGGCCATTTTTAATAGTCGAAAGTGATTAGAAGGCAACTAAAACCCCTTCCATGCCCACCATTTCCCCAAACACATCCAATAAAATTTTGAGATAGCCAATTTGTCCCACGACATTCAAAGTGCAGGGAATTATACCTTTGAGCAGGACACTCCCCCCACAGTCTTCAGTGCAAGTGTTATAAGGTTTGTCCTGGGGGCATATAGGGTTTTTATTGAAATCCTTGTCATAGAAACTTGAAAAAGGGCTCATTCGATTTTAAATTCAAAGGACTAGTGCCCTTTTTAATAGTTTTGCCCACAATTTACCGAAACACATCCAATCAAAGTTTTGAGATAGCCTTTTTTTAAACATTGTTGATTTCCGGATAGAATATGTTTTTGAGGAGAACACTCCCCCACAGCCTTCAGGTCAAGGGTTGTAAGTTATACCCTGGGGGCATATAAGGTTTTTATAGAAGGCGTTGTCGTAAAAACTTCAAAAAAGGCTCATTCGATTAGAAATTCAATGGGCTAGTGCCCCTTTTAGTAGTCGAAAGTGATTGGAGGGCAAATAGCACACACTGACGCCGATCAAACCCCAAACACACCCAATCAAAATTTTGAGATAGCCATTTTGTTCAGCGTAGTTGATTTCCAGATAGAAAATATGTTTTTGAGAAGGACACTCCCCCGCAACCCTCGGGGAAAGGGCTGTAAGTTATGCCATGTGGTCATATAAGGTTTTTATAGAACGCGTTGTCGTAGAAGCTTCAAAAAGAGCTCATTCGATTGGAAATTGAAATGGCTAGTGTCCTTTAAATAGTCGATAGTGATTGGAAGTCAGCTAACACCCCTTCCACACCCACCAATTCCCCAAACACATCCAATCAAAATTTTTGAGATAGCCATTTTGTTTAACGTAGTTGAAAGTTCTGGAAATTAGATCTTAGAGGATGACAACCACCCTAAAAGACCTTAGGGTAAGGGTTGTAATTTATGCCTTGGGGGCATATAAGGTGTTTATAGAAAGTGTTGTCCTTTCAAAAAGGTCTCATTCGATTGGAAATCGAAAGGCCTTGTGCCCTTTTTAATAGTCGAAAGTGATTGGAAGTCTTGGTATTTTTATAGTAAAGATCGATGTAGGTATAGTGTATTATTTTTTGTTGTTTTTGTTGTTGTTGTTTAGACCAGACTTCGTATCGAAGTAGTTGTCTTGGGAATTTCAAAAAGGGCTCATTCGATTGAAAATAGAAAGGGCTGATGCCCTTTTTAATAGTCAAAAGTGTTTGGAGGGCAACTAATCCCCCTCCCACTCCCACCCTCTCATTTGCCCATTATGTTTAAAAACTAAATGTTGCTTTAAGATTAAATCCAAATGCAATGTGTTAATGGTAATTCCCAATAAAGCATCTCAGCAGTATCCCAAGAACGACTGCGGGTATTATCTTCACACTTTCGGGGCTACTTCTGCTCTTAAAATTGAACCAAATCAAAATAGCGTAAGTGTATCCAATCTATCATGCGAATGGTATCAAGTTTTCCATTTCAGGTCAGCTAGAGGAGGTATGAAAATATTTTAAACAGTACTATTTGTGCCCAGATTTTTGAAAGGGTGTATGTGGTTAAATATTGCTGAAAATTTTCTCCAGCATACAAATAGCAGGCCAAACTATAAAGTCTTAAAAAAAACGAAAAGATTTAAAGAGGAACAAAACGAGCAGAAATTAACATAAGTTGGTTGCAAAACCCCTACGCCTTCCCAAGGCCAGAACAAAATTTGCACTTTACTGAAAAAAAAATTCAAATGAATGTGCATTGTCAGTTTAATATACATATACTGATATTTAGCATTCAAAATGTTAATATTATTTTATTTATTAAAGTTATAAAAGTAAAAAAAATTATATTTTTTTCAGTAAAGTGCAAATTTTATTCTGGCCTTGGGAAGGCATAGTGGTTTTGCGCCCAACTTATGTTAATTTCTGCTCGTTTGGAGGTTGACTCGGTTATTTATTGTAATTTCTGTTCGTTTTGGGTTTCATTTAATTATCGATGCTGATTTGTAGTAGTTTAATGCTTGGGAGATTATTTGATTTTATTTCTGCTCATTTTTTGTTTAATGGAGTTCTTTACTTTTCTTAGAAAAACATGGTTTTTGGAAAAAGTTTTTTTTAATTAATAATCGTAATCAGCGGGTTGGATATGACTAGACATTGCTTTCAGATTGGAAGGCTGAAAACTGTAGAATTGCTGGATCTGATCTGGATATGAAAGCTTGGTAAAAGGCCAAATCATCAAAGTCTTACTGGTGAAACACATTCCCAAATCAATGGTTAATTGTTCATTAAACATCCAGATTTATTCGTCTGTCACCATTTTGCAGCTGGTGTGGTTAGGACAGAGTTGCCATTTATCTCCGTATATCGAATTCGTCACCCTTACAAATTTTCTTTCCCTGACAATTAAGTGCACTTATAGCGACATATAATTGAAATTTCATGAGTTAGTATTTGACTACTTTGAAAAATGGTATTTGTTTAATAAAAATAAGATTTTTAGTCGGATAGCGTTATCTCAGGGGTGGAACTAGACACAATCTTTGGAAGGGGTAGGGGTGGGGGGGTCCAATGCAACAAGGGGTGTCAATAATTTACCAAACAAAACAAATTCATTTTTTAAAACCGGGGGAAAACAAAAAAAAAGAAGGAACGAGGGTGCCAAAAAAGCTTGGGGGGAGGGCCAGGGTCCCCTGGCTCTCATGGATCCACCACTGCATTATTTGAAACCCCATCTTGGGTGGTGATTGAAAACACTATTACACGCCTAATTGAAAATGATGTGAAGATTTTAGGTGATAAATATTCTCAGCTTTTTGAAATCATACGTGGCTCGAAAGAATGGAAACCTAAACAGTCGAGATTCCAAACGCACACGCCAACTAATAAAATTAGTAGTTTTAGTAGAGTGCTAAGTTATACTTCTGTAGCACTATGTTCCTTCCCATGCTATTCTATAGCACTATGTTCCTTCCTATGTTATTCTATGGGACCTCTACACCTTTTCAAAGAGAGTGAGTACCCCCTTACACCTATGTTATACTTCTATAGCACTATGTTCCTTCCCATTCTATTCTATAGCACTATGTTCCTTCCTATGTTATTCTATGGGACCTCTACACCTTTTCAAAGAGAGTGAGTACCCCCTCACATGGTATACACTACAGTTTCACGTGCACATTGTAAAAAGCGACCAATCCTTTTATACCTATAAAGTGGTCAAACACGTTTTGAAACTATAGTCGAGATTGTATAACACAATCAGACTGTTTTTTTTTGGAATTGATATCAATTTCACAAGAATATGCAGTACAGATCACGTGCACATTTTAAAACGCTGGCAAATCTATAAAGTAGTCAAACACGTTTTGAGAGTATAGTCGAGATTCTATAACAAAACCAGACTGGTTTTTGAGGCAACACCCATTTTTTAGGGCCAATCAGAGACAGCGGAGGTTACTCCATATACGATAACTTGATTGGTAATTGGATTCAAATAAAAAGGAGTGATTTTCATTCGTCCTTGAGATTTTGTATAAAATGCTCATGCGTTACGACAATTTTCATAATGTTTTAACACACCATGGATAGCACGTTTGATATTATTGACTTTGAAGCAATGGCTACATCGATTTATAACGTGAGTTCAGATTAGTAA